>NW_025745406.1:125000-132500 GCF_021184085.1 Oncorhynchus gorbuscha
ACAGAGAGAGAGAGAGAGAGAGAGAGAGAGAGAGAGAGAGAGAGAGAGAGAGAGACAGAGAGAGAGAGAGAGAGAGAGAGACAGAGAGAGAGACAGAGAGACAGAGAGAGAGACAGAGAGAGAGAGAGAGAGAGAGAGAGAGAGAGAGAGAGAGAGAGAGAGAGAGAGAGAGAGAGACAGAGACAAACAAATACACACACAGACACACAGACTCAAATACATATCATATTGATCAGGCTGGAGTTTTAGAGGGGAAAACCAGCAGTCGATATCACCATATCTCCTTCCTGTAGGGTTCGTCCCATTCCACAATGTAGTGCACTACTTTTGACTTGGTGAATAGCAGAATAGGGTGCCTTGTTTTTTTGGAGGACAGCAGGACACTGTCACGGCTCCAGGGGATCTGACTGCTGGACAGGAAGTCAGGTACCTGGAGAGGTGATGGAGGAATGTAACAGGAAGTCAGGTACCTGGAGAGGTGATGGTGGAATTGGACAGGAAGTCGGGTGCCTGGAGAGGTGATAGAGGAATTGGACAGGAAGTCAGGTACCTGGAGAGGTGATGGAGGAATTGGACAGGAAGTCAGGTACCTGGAGAGGTGATGGAGGAATGTAACAGGAAGTCAGGTACCTGGAGAGGTGATGGAGGAATGTAACAGGAAGTCAGGTACCTGGAGAGGTGATGGAGGAATGTAACAGGAAGTCAGGTACCTGGAGAGGTGATGGAGGAATGTAACAGGAAGTCAGGTACCTGGAGAGGTGATGGAGGAATTGCCTGACGGTTTAATACCGAGGCCTATTTTGGAATGTGTAGATAGTCTTACCATGTTATAACGCCAATATCCACGAGCAGTCTGTCACGAGTACAATGATGGGAATTGTCTTTTTTGGAGTTTACATTAATCAATCAATATCTTTGAGATGATCATTTATAGCTGTGATGATAGTTGGCCGACCTTCCAATATCCTGTCTGGAATCTCCAACTGTATCTTTAAAACCTCGTTTTTTGACAGTCTCTACTTGAGACGTGAAAAGGTTTAGTTTACAGGCTAGAGCCTCCAGTCAGCTTTTGAACAAAACCTCATTTCAGTTTTTCATTCTACCAACATTTTAGTTTATATCACAGAGATGACAAGACCACCTCAAAACAGGAGCCAGGCTTTTAGGAGAGAAACAATATGAAAAAGAAAAGGCTTCACAGGCACATGGAGACAAACTCCAGCCAACCAGCCAGGAAGCCACAGGCACATGGAGACAAACTCCAGCCAACCAGCCAGGAAGCCACAGGCACATGGAGACAAACTCCAGCCAACCAGCCAGGAAGCCAGCCAACCAGCCAGCCAACCAGCCAGGAAGCCAGCCAACCAGCCAGGAAGCCAGCCAACCAGCCAGGAAGCCAGCCAACCAGCCAGGAAGCCACAGGTACATGGAGACAAACTCCAGCCAACCAGCCAGGAAGCCACAGGCACATGGAGACAAACTCCAGCCAACCAGCCAGGAAGCCACAGGCACATGGAGACAAAGCCAGCCAACCAGCCAGGAAGCCAGCCAACCAGCCAGGAAGCCAGCCAACCAGCCAGGAAGCCACAGGTACATGGAGACAAACTCCAGCCAGCCAGGAAGCCAGCCAGCCAGGAAGCCACAGGTACATGGAGACAAACTCCAGCCAACCAGCCAGGAAGCCACAGGTACATGGAGACAAACTCCATCCAGCCAGCCAGGAAGCCACAGGTACATGGAGACAAACTCCATCCAACCAGCCAGGAAGCCAGCCAGCCAGCCAGGAAGCCACAGGTACATGGAGACAAACTCCAGCCAACCAGCCAGGAAGCCAGCCAATCAGCCAGGAAGCCAGCCAACCAGCCAGGAAGCCACAGGTACATGGAGACAAACTCCAGCCAACCAGCCAGGAAGCCAGCCAATCAGCCAGGAAGCCACAGGTACATGGAGACAAACTCCAGCCAACCAGCCAGGAAGCCACAGGTACATGGAGACAAACTCTAGCCAACCAGCCAGGAAGCCAGCCAGCCAGGAAGCCAGCCAACCACCAGCCAACTCCAGCCAGCCAGCCAGGAAAACGAGTTAGTCAACCAGATCCAGCCAACCAGCCAGCCAATCATGGAGACAAACCATCCAGCCAGCCAGCCAGCCATCCAACGAGTTAGCCAACCAGATAGCTAACCAGCCAGCCAACCATCCAACCAACCAACCAACCAGCCAGCCAGCCAGCCATCCAGCCATCCAATGAGTAAGCCAATCAGCTAGACAGTCAGCCAGTTAGCCAGATAGTTAGCCAACCAGCCAGCCTGTCAGTCAGTCAGTCAGCCAACCAGCCAGTCAGTCAGTCAGTCAAGCCCAGCCAGCCAGCCAGCCAGCCAGCCAGCCAGCCAGCCAGCCAGCCAGCCAATGAGTAAGCCAATCAGCTAGACAGTCAGCCAGTTAGCCAGATAGTCAGCCAACCAGCCAGCCTGTCAGTCAGTCAGCCAACCAGCCAGTCAGTCAGTCAGCCCAGCCAGCCAGCCAGCCAGCCAGCCAGCCAGCCAGCCAGCCAGCCAACCAGCCAGTCAGTCAGCCAGCCAGCCAACTAGCCAGTCAGCCAGCCAGCCAGCCAGTCAGCCAGCCAACTAGCCAGTCAGCCAGCCAACTAGCCAGCCAGCCAACCAGCCAGTCAGCCAGCCAACTAGCCAGCCAGCCAGCCAACCAGTCAGCCAGCCGGCCAACTAGCCAGCCAGCCAGCCAGCCAACCAGCCAGTCAGCCAGCCAACTAGCATGTCAGCCAGCCAGCCAACCAGCCAGTAGCAGCAGGGAATGTTAGATTCTATCTCAGGCCAATAATGTGTCATTTCAAAACCAGCCAGTTCAACTCACCACCAGATAAAATAACAGATCAAAGAATTGGTAAAGATGATTCCAGAACAGGTGCTATTTCTGAATCATTTACAAGGGTTCATATGAGTTCAGCAACACAAGCAGGGTAGATGGTAAATCAATACATGAATTACATGGACATGAAACTATTGAGTTTACTTCAATTGGTTGTGTTTTATTCTCAGTAAGACACATTTGCTACACAGATGAGCGGGGTTGGCATTTCAGCACAATGGACAGCTCCGAGACGTTCACTGTTGGAGGAGACGCTGTGTGTGTGTCTGTCTGTCTGTCTGTCTGTCTGTCTGTCTGTCTGTCTGTCTGTCTGTCTGTCTGTCTGTCTGTCTGTCTGTCTGTCTGTCTGTCTGTCTGTCTGTCTGTCTGTCTGTCTGTCTGTCTGTCTGTCTGTCTGTCAAATCAAATCAAATCAAATTTATTTATATAGCCCTTCGTACATCAGCTGATATCTCAAAGTGCTGTACAGAAACCCAGCCTAAAACCCCAAACAGCAAACAATGCAGGTGTAAAAGCACGGTGGCTAGGAAAAACTCCCAGGCCAAAACCTAGGAAGAAACCTAGAGAGGAACCGGGCTATGTGGGGTGGCCAGTCCTCTTCTGGCTGTGCCGGGTAGAGATTATAACAGAAAATGACCAAGATGTTCAAATGTTCATAAATGTCTGTCTGTCTGTCTGTCTGTCTGTCTGTCTGTCTGTCTGTCTGTCTGTCTGTCTGTCTGTCTGTCTGTCTGTCTGTCTGTCTGTCTGTCAATACTGTCTGTCTGGTCTGAAACTGTCTGAGTTTCTCTCCGTCTCTGTCTGTCTGTTTATTCTCTAAGTCTCTTCTGTCTGTCTGTCTGTCTGTCTGTCTGTCTGTCTGTCTGTCTGTCTCTCTGGACAGTCTCTGTCTGTCTCACTGTCTGTCTGTCTGTCTGTCTGTCTGTCTGTCTGTCTGTCTGTCTGTCTGTCTGTCTGTCTGTCTGTCTGTCTGTCTGTCTGTCTGTCTGTCTGTCTGTCTGTCTGTCTGTCTGTCTGTCTGTCTGTGTGTGTGTGTGTGTGTGTGTGTGTGTGTGTGTGTGTGTGTGTGTGTGTGTGTGTGTGTGTGTGTGTGTGTGTGTGTGTGTGTGTGTGTGTGTGTGTGTGTGTGTGTGTGTGTGTGTGTGTGTGTGTGGCCTACGCCCGTCCCCGTGTGGCCTTGTCTCTGTGTGTTAATAATGATATCAGATTACATTTCATTAGTCTCTCTGCGGTGGACACCCTAATTGCTCCTGATAACAGCAGCTAAATGTTAACTGTAAAATGCATCCAACTCCCCGGTAATGAACCGGGGTGAAATCGCTAAAAAGTCATTGTGCCCTCGTCTCGTGGCGGATAAGCGGCCACTGAGGAACAAAGCCTCCTGACACAATGAGGATTTCTGGGTGGCGGACTCCTGGCACCCCTACCCTCCATGACTCCTGGCACCCCTACCCTCCATGACTCCTGGCACCCCTACCCTCCATGACTCCTGGCACCCCTACCCTCCATGACTCCTGGCACCCCTACCCTCCATGACTCCTGGCACCCCTACCCTCCATGACTCCTGGCACCCCTACCCTCCATGACTCCTGGCACCCCTACCCTCCATGACTCCTGGCACCCCTACCCTCCATGACTCCTGGCACCCCTACCCTCCATGACTCCTGGCACCCCTACCCTCCATGACTCCTGGCACCCCTACCCTCCATGACTCCTGGCACCCCTACCCTCCATGACTCCTGGCACCCCTACCCTCCATGACTCCTGGCACCCCTACCCTCCATGACTCCTGGCACCCCTACCCTCCATGACTCCTGGCACCCCTACCCTCCATGACTCCTGGCACCCCTACCCTCCATGACTCCTGGCACCCCTACCCTCCATGACTCCTGGCACCCCTACCCTCCATGACTCCTGGCACCCCTACCCTCCATGACTCCTGGCACCCCTACCCTCCATGACTCCTGGCACCCCTACCCTCCATGACTCCTGGCACCCCTACCCTCCATGACTCCTGGCACCCCTACCCTCCATGACTCCTGGCACCCCTACCCTCCATGACTCCTGGCACCCCTACCCTCCATGACTCCTGGCACCCCTACCCTCCATGACTCCTGGCACCCCTACCCTCCATGACTCCTGGCACCCCTACCCTCCATGACTCCTGGCACCCCTACCCTCCATGACTCCTGGCACCCCTACCCTCCATGACTCCTTGCACTCCTACCCTCCATGACCCCTGGCGCCCCTACCCTCCATGACTCCTGGCACCCCTACCCTCCAAGACTCCTG
Organism: Oncorhynchus gorbuscha; assembly: GCF_021184085.1. NCBI lineage: Eukaryota > Metazoa > Chordata > Actinopteri > Salmoniformes > Salmonidae > Oncorhynchus > Oncorhynchus gorbuscha. The sequence goes on from NW_025745406.1 coordinate 130,176, forward strand.
CCACCCCTACCCTCCATGACTCCTGGCGCCCCTACCCTCCAAGACTCCTGGCGCCCCTACCCTCCATGACTCCTGGCGGCCCTACCCTCCATGACTCCTGGCGCCCTTACCCTCCAAGACTCCTGGCACCCCTACCCTCCATGACTCCTTGCACTCCTACCCTCCATGACTCCTGGCACCCCTACCCTCCATGACTCCTGGCACCCCTACCCTCCATGACTCCTTGCACTCCTACCCTCCATGACTCCTGGCACCCCTACCCTCCATGACACCTGGCACCCCTTCCCTCCATGACTCCTGGCGGCCCTACCCTCCATGACTCCTGGCGCCCCTACCCTCCAAGACTCCTGGCACCCCTGCCCTCCATGACTCCTGGCACCCCTACCCTCCATGACTCCTGGCGCCCCTACCCTCCAAGACTCCTGCCACCCCTACCCTCCATGACTCCTTGCACTCCTACCCTCCATGACTCCTGGCACCCCTGCCCTCCATGACTCCTGGCGGCCCTACATGACTCCTTGCACTCCTACCCTCCAAGACTCCTGGCACCCGTACCCTCCAAGACTCCTGCCACCCCTACCCTCCATGACTCCTTGCACTCCTACCCTCCATGACTCCTGGCGCCCCTACCCACCAAGACTCCTGCCACCCCTACCCTCCATGACTCCTGCCACCCCTACCCTCCAAGACTCCTGCCACCCCTACCCTCCATGACTCCTGGCACCCCTACCCTCTATGACTCCTGCCACCCCTACCCACCATGACTCCTGCCACCCCTACCCTGCATAACCCACATGATGTGGAGGTTGGGGTTATACTGGTCATCAGAGAGGTTTAGAGAAACAGAGATAACCCACATGATGTAGAGGTTGGGGTTATACTGGTCATCAGAGAGGTTTAGATAAACACCTTCCCCCTCTACACTCTAACCACTAGGCTACCTGCCACCTCTCCACTCAAACCACTAGGCTACCTGCCACCTCTACACTCTAACCACTAGGCTACCTGCCAACTCTACACTCTAACCACTAGGCTACCTGCCAACTCTCCACTCTAACCACTAGGCTACCTGCCTCCTCTACACTCTAACCACTAGGCTACCTGCCTCCTCTACACTCTAACCACTAGGCTACCTGCCACCTCTACACACCAACCACTAGGCTACCTGCCTCCTCTACACTCTAACCACTAGGCTACCTGCCTCCTCTACACTCTAACCACTAGGCTACCTGCCACCTCTCCACTCAAACCACTAGGCTACCTGCCTCCTCTACACTCTAACCACTAGGCTACCTGCCTCCTCTACACTCTAACCACTAGACTACCTGCCTCCTCTACACACCAACCACTAGGCTACCTGCCTCCTCTACACTCTAGCCACTAGGCTACCTGCCTCCTCTACACTCTAACCACTAGGCTACCTGCCTCCTCTACACTCTAACCACTAGGCTACCTGCCTCCTCTACACTCTAACCACTAGGCTACCTGCCTCCTCTACACTCTAACCACTAGACTACCAGCCTCCTCTACACTCTAACCACTAGGCTACCTGCCTCCTCTACACACTAACCACTAGGCTACCTGCCTCCTCTACACTCTAACCACTAGGCTACCTGCCTCCTCTACACTCTAACCACTAGGCTACCTGCCTCCTCTACACTCTAACCACTAGACTACCTGCCTCCTCTACACTCTAACCACTAGGCTACCTGCCTCCTCTACACTCTAACCACTAGGCTACCTGCCTCCTCTACACTCTAACCACTAGACTACCTGCCTCCTCTACACTCTAACCACTAGACTACCAGCCTCCTCTACACTCTAACCACTAGGCTACCTGCCTCCTCTACACTCTAACCACTAGGTTACCTGCCTCCTCTACACACCAACCACTAGGCTACCTGCCTCCTCTACACTCTAACCACTAGACTACCAGCCTCCTCTACACTCTAACCACTAGGCTACCTGCCTCCTCTACACTCTAACCACTAGGTTACCTGCCTCCTCTACACACCAACCACTAGGCTACCTGCCACCCCTACACTCTAACCACTAGGCTACCTGCCTCCTCTACACTCTAACCACGAGGCTACCTGCCTCCTCCACACTCTAACCACTAGGCTGCCTGCCTCCTCTACACACCAACCACTAGGCTACCTGCCTCCTCTACACTCTAACCACTAGGCTACCTGCCTCCTCTACACTCTAACCACTAGGCTACCTGCCTCCTCTACACTCTAACCACTAGGCTACCTGCCTCCTCTACACTCTAACCACTAGGCTACCTGTCACCTCTACACTCTAACCACTAGGCTACCTGCCACC
>NW_025745406.1:142500-320000 GCF_021184085.1 Oncorhynchus gorbuscha
CTGATGGGGCTGGAGACGGGGGGAGGGGGCTGGAGACGTGGGGGAGGGGGATTGGAGACGTGGGGGGAGGGGGCTGGAGACGTGGGGGGAGGGGGCTGGAGACGTGGGGGAGGGGAGATTGGAGATGTGGGGGCAGGGGGCTGGAGACGTGGGGGGAGGGGGATTGGAGATGTGGGGGGAGGGTGGGATTGGAGACGTGGGGGGAGGGGGCTGGAGACGTGGGGGGAGGGGGATTGGAGACGGGGGGAGGGGGGATTGGAGACGGGGGGAGGGGGGATTGGAGACGGGGGGGGGCTGGAGACGGGGGGGAGGGGGGATTGGAGATGTGGGGGAGGGGGCTGGAGACGTGGGGGGAGGGGGATTGGAGATGTAAGGGGAGGGGGAGGGGGGATTGGAGACGTACAGCCCTGAGGAGATGAGTCCTATATACAGCCCTGAGGAGATGTGTCCTATATACAGCCCTGAGGAGATGTGTCCTATATACAGCCCTGAGGAGATGAGGAGATGAGTCCTATATACAGCCCTGAGGAGATGTGTCCTATATACAGCCCTGAGGAGATGAGGAGATGAGTCCTATATACAGCCCTGAGGAGATGAGTCCTATATACAGCCCTGAGGAGATGTGTCCTATATACAGCCCTGAGGAGATGTGTCCTATATACAGCCCTGAGGAGATGAGGAGATGAGTCCTTACATACAGCCCTGAGGAGATGAGGAGATGAGTCCTATATACAGCCCTGAGGAGATGTGTCCTATATACAGCCCTGAGGAGATGAGTCCTATATACAGCCCTGAGGAGATGAGTCCTATATACAGCCCTGAGGAGATGAGTCCTATATACAGCCCTGAGGAGATGAGGAGATGAGTCCTATATACAGCCCTGAGGAGATGAGTCCTATATACAGCCCTGAGGAGATGAGTCCTATATACAGCCCTGAGGAGATGTGTCCTATATACAGCCCTGAGGAGATGAGTCCTATATACAGCCCTGAGGAGATGAGTCCTATATACAGCCCTGAGGAGATGAGTCCTATATACAGCCCTGAGGAGATGAGGAGATGAGTCCTATATACAGCCCTGAGGAGATGAGTCCTATATACAGCCCTGAGGAGATGAGTCCTACATACAGCCCTGAGGAGATGAGGAGATGAGTCCTATATACAGCCCTGAGGAGATGAGTCCTATATACAGCCCTGAGGAGATGAGTCCTATATACAGCCCTGAGGAGATGAGGAGATGAGTCCTATATACAGCCCTGAGGAGATGTGTCCTATATACAGCCCTGAGGAGATGAGTCCTATATACAGCCCTGAGGAGATGAGGAGATGAGTCCTACATACAGCCCTGAGGAGATGAGGAGATGAGTCCTATATACAGCCCTGAGGAGATGAGTCCTATATACAGCCCTGAGGAGATGAGTCCTATATACAGCCCTGAGGAGATGTGTCCTATATACAGCCCTGAGGAGATGAGTCCTATATACAGCCCTGAGGAGATGTGTCCTATATACAGCCCTGAGGAGATGAGTCCTATATACAGCCCTGAGGAGATGAGGAGATGAGTCCTACATACAGCCCTGAGGAGATGAGTCCTATATACAGCCCTGAGGAGATGAGTCCTATATACAGCCCTGAGGAGATGAGTCCTATATACAGCCCTGAGGAGATGTGTCCTATATACAGCCCTGAGGAGATGAGTCCTATATACAGCCCTGAGGAGATGAGTCCTATATACAGCCCTGAGGAGATGAGTCCTATATACAGCCCTGAGGAGATGTGTCCTATATACAGCCCTGAGATGTGTCCTATATACAGCCCTGAGGAGATGAGGAGATGAGTCCTTATATACAGCCCTGAGGAGATGAGTCCTATATACAGCCCTGAGGAGATGAGTCCTATATACAGCCCTGAGGAGATGAGTCCTATATACAGCCCTGAGGAGATGTGTCCTATATACAGCCCTGAGGAGATGAGTCCTATATACAGCCCTGAGGAGATGAGTCCTATATACAGCCCTGAGGAGATGAGTCCTATATACAGCCCTGAGGAGATGAGTCCTATATACAGCCCTGAGGAGATGAGTCCTATATACAGCCCTGAGGAGATGAGTCCTATATACAGCCCTGGGGAGATGAGTCCTATATACAGCCCTGAGGAGATGAGTCCTATATACAGCCCTGAGGAGATGAGTCCTATATACAGCCCTGAGGAGATGAGTCCTATATACAGCCCTACACCCTTGTGTCCTATATACAGCCCTACACCCTTGATATGTCCTATATACAGCCCTACACCCTTAATGTGTCCTATATACAGCCCTACACCCTTGATGTGTCCTATATACAGCCCTACACCCTTGATGTGTCCTATATACAGCCCTACACCCTTAATGTGTCCTATATACAGCCCTACACCCTTGATGTGTCCAATATACAGCCCTACACCCTTCATGTGTCCTAAATACAGCCCTACACCCTTGATGTGTCCTATATACAGCCATACTCCCTGGATGTGTCCTATATACAGCCCTACTCCCTTGATGTGTCCTATATACAGCCCTACACCCTTGAAATGTGTCCTATATACAGCCCTACACCTTTGATGTGTCCTATATACAGCCCTACACCCTTGATGTGTCCTATATACAGCCCTACACCATTGAAATGTGTCCTATATACAGCCCTACACCCTGCATGTGTCCTATATACAGCCCTACACCCTTGATGTGTCCTATATACAGCCCTACACCCTTAATGTGTCCTATATACAGCCCTACACCCTTGATGTGTCCTATATACAGCCCTACACCCTGAATGTGTCCTATATACAGCCCTACACCCTTGATGAGTCCTATATACAACCCTACACCCTTGATGTGTCCTATATACAGCCCTACTCCCTTGATGTGTCCTATATACAGCCCTACACCCTTGAAATGTGTCCTATATACAGCCCTACACCTTTGATGTGTCCTATATACAGCCCTACACCCTTGATGTGTCCTATATACAGCCCTACACCCTTGAAATGTGTCCTATATACAGCCCTACACCCTGATGTGTCCTATATACAGCCCTACACCCTTGATGTGTCCTATATACAGCCCTACACCTATTGCCCTACAAATGTGTCCTATATACAGCCCTACACCCACCCCCTACACCCATGTGTCCTATATACAGCCCTACACCCTGATGTGTCCTATATACAGCCCTACACAGTCCTATATACAGCCCTACACCCTTGATGTGTCCTATATACAGCCCTACACCCTTGATGTGTCCTATATACAGCCCTACACCCTTGATGTGTCCTATATACAGCCCTACACCCTTGATGTGTCCTATATACAGCCCTACACCCTTGATGTGTCCTATATACAGCCCTACACCCTGATGTGTCCTATATACAGCCCTACACCCTGGATGTGTCCTATATACAGCCCTACACCCTTGTGTCCTGTATACAGCCCTACACCCTGATGTGTCCTATATACAGCCCTACACCCTTGTGTCCTATATACAGCCCTACACCCTGGATGAGTCCTATATACAGCCCTACACCCTTGATGTCCTGTATACAGCCCTACACCCTTGTGTCCTATATACAGCCCTACACCCTTGATGTGTCCTATATACAGCCCTACACCCTTGTGTCCTATATACAGCCCTACACCCTGGATGAGTCCTATATACAGCCCTACTCCCTTGATGTGTCCTATATACAGCCCTACACCCTGGATGAGTCCTATATACAGCCCTACACCCTTGTGTCCTATATACAGCCCTACACCCTGGATGAGTCCTATATACAGCCCTACACCCTTGTGTCCTATATACAGCCCTACACCCTGGATGAGTCCTATATACAGCCCTACACCCTTGTGTCCTATATACAGCCCTACACCCTTGATGTGTCCTATATACAGCCCTACACCCTTGATGTGTCCTATATACAGCCCTACACCCTTAATGTGTCCTATATACATACATACATATATATATACATTTGAGTCTGTTCATTTGAGTCTGTTCATTTGAGTCTGTTCATTTGAGTCTGTTCATTTGAGTCTGTTCATTTGAGTCTGTTCATTTGAGTCTGTTCATTTGAGTCTGTTCATCTCAGTCTGTTCATTTGAGTCTGTTCATTCATTTACATTACATTTACATTTAAGTCATTTAGCAGACGCTCTTAACCAGAGCGACTTACAAATTGGTGCATTCACCTTATGACATCCAGTGGAACAGTCACTTTACAATAGTGCATCTAAATCTTAAGGGGGGTTGAGAGGGATTACTTATCCTATCCTAGGTATTCCTTAAAGAGGTGGGGTTTCAGGTGTCTCCGGAAGGTGGTGATTGACTCCGCTGTCCTGGCGTCGTGAGGGAGTTTGTTCCACCATTGGGGGGCCAGAGCAGCGAACAGTTTTGACTGGGCTGAGCGGGAGCTGTACTTCCTCAGTGGTAGGGAGGCGAGCAGGCCAGAGGTGGATGAACGCAGTGCCCTTGTTTGGGTGTAGGGCCTGATCAGAGCCTGGAGGTACTGAGGTGCCGTTCCCCTCACAGCTCCGTAGGCAAGCACCATGGTCTTGTAGTGGATGCGAGCTTCAACTGGAAGCCAGTGGAGAGAACGGAGGAGCGGGGTGACGTGAGAGAACTTGGGAAGGTTGAACACCAGACGGGCTGCGGCGTTCTGGATGAGTTGAAGGGGTTTAATGGCACAGGCAGGGAGCCCAGCCAACAGCGAGTTGCAGTAATCCAGACGGGAGATGACAAGTGCCTGGATTAGGACCTGCGCCACTTCCTGTGTGAGGCAGGGTCGTACTCTGCGGATGTTGTAGAGCATGAACCTACAGGAACGGGCCACCGCCTTGATGTTGGTTGAGAACGACAGGGTGTTGTCCAGGATCACACCAAGGTTCTTGGCGCTCTGGGAGGAGGACACAATGGAGTTGTCAACCGTGATGGCGAGATCATGGAACGGGCAGTCCTTCCCCGGGAGGAAGAGCAGCTCCGTCTTGCCGAGGTTTAGCTTGAGCTTGAGTCTGTTCATTTGAGTCTGTTCATTTGAGTCTGTTCATCTCAGTCTGTTCATTCATTTGAGTCTGTTCATTGGAGTCTGTTCATTGGAGTCTGTTCATTTGAGTCTGTTCATTTGAGTCTGTTCAATTGAGTCTGTTCATTGGAGTCTGTTCATTTGAGTCTGTTCAATTGAGTCTGTTCATTTGAGTCTGTTCATTTGAGTCTGTTCATTTGAGTCTGTTCATTTGAGTCTGTTCATTTGAGTCTGTTCATTTGAGTCTGTTCATTCATTTGAGTCTGTTCAATTGAGTCTGTTCATTTGAGTCTGTTCATTCATTTGAGTCTGTTCATTCATTTGAGTCTGTTCATTTGAGTCTGTTCATTCATTTGAGTCTGTTCATTCAATTGAGTCTGTTCATTTGAGTCTGTTCATTCATTTGAGTCTGTTCAATTGAGTCTGTTCATTCATTTGAGTCTGTTCATTTGAGTCTGTTCATTCATTTGAGTCTGTTCAATTGAGTCTGTTCATTCATTTGAGTCTGTTCATTTGAGTCTGTTCATTCATTTGAGTCTGTTCAATTGAGTCTGTTCATTCAATTGAGTCTGTTCATTTGAGTCTGTTCAATTGAGTCTGTGCATTTGAGTCTGTTCATTTGAGTCTGTTCATCTCAGTCTGTTCATTTGAGTCTGTTCATTTGAGTCTGTTCAATCAGAAGCCCATTTCAAAGGGAACAAACACTCATTAAGATCAGGTGTGGCCAATTAGTGGGCGCGGCCAACACACCTGAACACGCTAAAACCAGCTGGAGGACAGAGAGAGTTTTGTTGACACTGAGAATGGAATGTGTATGTTTTTAAATAAACTTTTTTTTCGAACGTTGTCTGAACATTACTCAAGTTTTCTTGTTGTTTTTATTTTAATGGAAAGTTTTCTTAATGTTCTCTGAACTATTTGAGAACATTTGTAAAAATGTGCTGAGCGTGTTCCAAACCCAGGTAACGATCCTGCACCTTTCCCAGAACGATGTGGGAAGGTTCTATACAAAAACAAAACATAGGACAACCACGCTCTCAGCAACATATGGTTCTCTGAACGTTACGTGCTAGCTGGGAACACGGTGAGACAGCCCTGGTTGGTGGCGGGGCGCTGGGGGTAGGGGTTCAGTGAGACAGCCCTGGTTGGTGGCGGCGGTGGTGGGGTGGTGGGGTGGGGGGGGTACAGCGAGAGAGAGTGCATTCTGTGGACAACAAGCAATTGGTAACCAAAAGAAAATGCCATGACAGGGACTTCAAACCTCCACAACTGTCAAACGCCAAGCGTCTGTGACACCACTTTCAATTACCCATGATCCACCACCAGAAACAGAGGCGACTGTCTGCGCGTCTCTCCGACAGTCCCTCGCTCTCACCCTGGAGACTGACAAAGAGAAACAGAACAGAGAAATAGAGAATAGGATGAGTGAAACTCTGGCTCTGTCCCAAATGGTCCCCCTTTCTATGTAGTGCACTGCATTTGACCAGAGCCCTATGGTCTCAGTTCTAAAGTAGTGCACTGCATTTGACCAGAGCCCTATGGTCTCAGTTCTAAAGTAGTGCACTGTACAGGGTGCCATTTGGAATGCATGCTTTCAGTATTCAAGCTGGAGGGCAAAGAGGGGCCCAATTCAGACTGAGGAAACATGACGCAGGTCCTCAGCGAGCTCTTTGGGAGTGGGAGGGATTCATTACATCAGCTCTTTCCGTGACATAGACTGACCAGGTCTGTCTGTCTGTCCGTCTGTCCGTCCGTCCGTCCCCACCTGTCTGTCTGTCTGTCTGTCTGTCTGTCTGTCTGTCTGTTGTCTGTCTGTGTCTGTCTGCTCTGTCTGTCTGTCTGTCTGTCTCAGATGTCTGTCTGTCTGTCTGTCTGTCTGTCTGTCTGTCTGCTTGTCTGATCTGCTTGATGTCTATTGTGTCTGCTTGTCTTTATGTCCGTAATTATGAGGCTACTATGATCCGTAATTATGATGTCGATAATTGATGTCAGTAATTATGACCGTAATTATGTCAGTAATTATGTCAGTAATTATATCAGTAATTATGATGTCGATCATATTGATGTCAGTAATTATGACATCAGTAATTATGACATCAGTAATAATGACATCAGTAATAATGACATCAGTAATTATGACATCAGTAATTATGACATCAGTAACTGTGCGATGACTGTGCCAAGGTGATGCAGCTACTAACAGGTGATCCTGACAGGAAGTGCCCATGTGTCAGCAGTGTGAGTTAGATCTCTCTGGGTCTAGTGAACGTCTGACAGGAAGTGCCCAGCAGTGTGAGTTAGATCTCTCTGGGTCTAGTGAACGTCTGACAGGAAGTGCCCAGCAGTGTGAGTTAGATCTCTCTGGGTCTAGTGAACGTCTGACAGGAAGTGCCCAGCAGTGTGAGTTAGATCTCTCTGGGTCTAGTGAACGTCTGACAGGAAGTGCCCATGTGTCAGCAGTGTGAGTTAGATCTCTCTGGGTCTAGTGAACGTCTGACAGGAAGTGCCCCAGCAGTGTGAGTTAGATCTCTCTGGGTCTAGTGAACGGCTCTGAAAGTCATTACAGCACTGAAGTTCCTCTGCAGTTGTGTTCAGAGAGAAACTCATTTTCCTCTCCACTAAAGGTGAGGTCACAGACCAGAAACCATTAGAAAAATCACTTTAAGGAAGCTGCTCATTAAAGGTCACGTCTAGCAGGAAGTGCCCAAATGGAGTTAGATCTCTCTGGCACTACTTTAGACCAAATGGCACCCTATTCCCTATACAGGCACTACTTTAGACCAGGTCCTATGGGGAACAGGGTGCTATTTCAGACGCAACCATAGAATGACGTGACCTTCTGAGGATCATGGGAAGGGTGAGGTCACGTCCTGTCACTTCTAAACCTCTAACTGTTAATAAGGCCAGCCAGTCCTGGTTTAAATACAGGAAGTACCCTCCTGACATTCACTCAATGAGTGGATGACCTCTGGTCTCCAAAGAGCAGATCCCCATCCATTTATCTAAGTTAACCAACCTCACCTTTAAACCAACCTGCTCATTACACCAGGGTACCAACCAACCTGGCAAACACCTAGACCCAGGTACCAACCAACCTCACAAACACCTAGACCCAGTTACCAACCAACCTCACAAACACCTAGACCCAGGTACCTCTACACTCCATTATCTAAGTTAACCAACCTCACAAACACCTAGACCCAGTTACCAACCAACCTCACAAACACCTAGACCCAGTTACCAACCAACCTCACAAACACCTAGACCCAGTTACCAACCAACGTCACAAACACCTAGACCCAGGTACCAACCAACCTCACAAACACCTAGACCCAGGTACCAACCAACCTCACAAACACCTAGACCCAGGTACCAACCAACCTCACAAACACCTAGACCCAGTTACCAACCAACCTCACAAACACCTAGACCCAGTTACCTCTATACTCCGTTATCTAAGTTAACCAACCAACCTCAAAAAAACACCTAGACCCAATTACCTCTATACTCCGTTATCTAAGTTAACCAACCTCACAAACACCTAGACCCAGGTACCTCTACACTCCATTATCTAAGTTAACCAACCTCACAAACACCTAGACCCAGTTACCAACCAACCTCACAAACACCTAGACCCAGGTACCTCTACACTCCATTATCTAAGTTAACCAACCTCACAAACACCTAGACCCAGTTACCAACCAACCTCACAAACACCTTGACCCAGGTACCTCTATACTCCTTATCTAAGTTAACCAACCTCACAAACACCTAGACCCAGTTACCAACCAACCTCACAAACACCTAGACCCAGTTACCTCTATACTCCGTTATCTAAGTTAACCAACCTCACAAACACCTTGACCCAGTTACCTCTATACTCCGTTATCTAAGTTAACCAACCTCACAAACACCTAGACCCAGTTACCTCTATACTCCGTTATCTAAGTTAACCAACCAACCTCACAAACACCTAGACCCAGGTACCTCTATACTCCATTATCTAAGTTAACCAACCTCACAAACACCTAGACCCAGGTACCTCTATACTCCGTTATCTAAGTTAACCAACCAACCTCACAAACACCTTGACCCAGGTACCTCTATACTCCGTTATCTAAGTTAACCAACCTCACAAACACCTAGACCCAGGTACCTCTATACTCCATTATCTAAGTTAACCAACCTCACAAACACCTAGACCCAGGTACCTCTATACTCCATTTTGTATCTGTCAAAAAACAAAGAGAGACCATGTATTTTCACTGGGGTTGTGGGGGTCATTCATTGACAAATGACAGGGAAAACCAGTCTGCCAGTCTTGTGACACCCATAAGCCTCTCAGGGTTGAGCCCCATCAGTTACCCTACAACCTCATCCTGAGGGGTTGAGTCCCATCAGTTACCCTACAACCTCATCCTGAGGGGTTGAGCCTCATCAGTTACCCTACAACCTCATCATGAGGGGTTGAGCCCCATCAGTTACCCTACAACCTCATCCTGAGGGGTTGAGTCCCATCAGTTACCCTACAACCTCATCCTGAGGGGTTGAGCCCCATCAGTTACCCTACAACCTCATCATGAGGGGTTGAGCCCCATCAGATACCCTACAACCTCATCCTGAGGGGTTGAGTCCCATCAGTTACCCTACAACCTCATCCTGAGGGGTTGAGCCCCATCAGTTACCCTACAACCTCATCATGAGGGGTTGAGCCCCATCAGATACCCTACAACCTCATCCTGAGGGGTTGAGCCCCATCAGTTACCCTACAACCTCATCCTGAGGGGTTGAGCCCCATCAGTTACCCTACAACCTCATCCTGAGGGGTTGAGCCCCATCAGTTACCCTACAACCTCATCATGAGGGGTTGAGCCCCATCAGATACCCTACAACCTCATCCTGAGGGGTTGAGCCCCATCAGTTACCCTACAACCTCATCCTGAGGGGTTGAGCCCCATCAGTTACCCTACAACCTCATCCTGAGGGGTTGAGCCCCATCAGTTACCCTACAACCTCATCCTGAGGGGTTGAGCCCCATCAGTTACCCTACAACCTCATCCTGAGGGGTTGAGCCCCATCAGTTACCCTACAACCTCATCCTGAGGGGTTGAGGCCCATCAGTTACCCTACAACCTCATCCTGAGGGGTTGAGCCCCATCAGATACCCTACAACCTCATCCTGAGGGGTTGAGCCCCATCAGATACCCTACAACCTCATCCTGAGGGGTTGAGCCCCATCAGTTACCCTACAACCTCATCCTGAGGGGTTGAGGCCCATCAGTTATTACAACCTCATCCTGAGGGGTTGAGCCCCATCAGTTACCCTACAACCTCATCCTGAGGGGTTGAGGCCCATCAGTTACCCTACAACCTCATCCTGAGGGGTTGAGCCCCATCAGATACCCTACAACCTCATCCTGAGGGGTTGAGCCCCATCAGATACCCTACAACCTCATCCTGAGGGGTTGAGCCCCATCAGATACCCTACAACCTCATCCTGAGGGGTTGAGCCCCATCAGTTACCCTACAACCTCATCATGAGGGGTTGAGCCCCATCAGTTACCCTACAACCTCATCATGAGGGGTTGAGCCCCATCAGTTACCCTACAACCTCATCATGAGGGGTTGAGCCCCATCAGTTACCCTACAACCTCATCATGAGGGGTTGAGCCCCATCAGATACCCTACAACCTCATCCTGAGGGGTTGAGCCCCATCAGATACCCTACAACTTCATCCTGAGGGGTTGAGCCCCATCAGTTACCCTACAACCTCATCCTGAGGGGTTGAGCCCCATCAGTTACCCTACAACCTGAACCCCTCATCAGGAGGTATACGGACATTTCAATTCTCTCCAATGTTTTTAAAATGAGGAAAATCTAGAATTGGTTTATGTTGTAGGATCCGGATGTTATTAACAGTGATGATCAGGATCAGGTGCTAAATAGTGACCAGTTTATTAACAGTGATCCGTTTATTAACAGTGATGATCAGGTGCTAAATAGTGACCAGTTTATTAATAGTGATCAGTAGGATCAGGTGCTAAATAGTGACCAGTTTATTAACAGTGATGATCAGGTGCTAAATAGTGACCAGTTTATTAACAGTGATGATCAGGTGCTAAATAGTGACCAGTTTATTAATAGTGACCAGTTTATTAACAGTGTGATCAGGTGCTAAATAGTGACCAGTTTATTAACAGTTATGATGTCCTAAATAGTGACCCGTTTATTAACAGTGATGATCAGGTGCTAAATAGTGACCAGTTTATTAATAGTGATCAGTAGGATCAGGTGCTAAATAGTGACCCGTTTATTAACAGTGATGATCAGGTGCTAAATAGTGACCCGTTTATTAATAGTGATCAGTAGGATCAGGTGCTAAATAGTGACCAGTTTATTAACAGTGATGATCAGGTGCTAAATAGAGACCAGTTTATTAACAGTGATGATCAGGTGCTAAATAGTGACCAGTTTATTAATAGTGACCAGTTTATTAACAGTGATGATCAGGTGCTAAATAGTGACCAGTTTATTAACAGTGATGATCAGGGTCAGGTGCTAAATAGTGACCAGTTTATTAATAGTGATCAGTAGGATCAGGTGCTAAATAGTGACCCGTTTATTAATAGTGATCAGTAGGATCAGGTGCTAAATAGTGACCCGTTTATTAACAGTGATGATCAGGTGCTAAATAGTGACGAGTTTATTAACAGTGATGATCAGGTGCTAAATAGAGACCAGTTTATTAATAGTGATCAGTATGATCAGGTGCTAAATAGTGACCAGTTTATTAATAGTGATCAGTATGATCAGGTGCTAAATAGAGACCAGTTTATTAATAGTGATCAGTAGGATCAGGTGCTAAATAGTGACCAGTTCATTAACAGTGATGATCAGGTGCTAAATAGTGACCAGTTTATTAATAGTGATCAGTAGGATCAGGTGCTAAATAGTGACCAGTTTATTAACAGTGATGATCAGGTGCTAAATAGAGACCAGTTTATTAATAGTGATCAGTAGGATCAGGTGCTAAATAGAGACCAGTTTATTAATAGTGATCAGTATGATCAGGTGCTAAATAGTGACCAGTTTATTAATAGTGATCAGTATGATCAGGTGCTAAATAGAGACCAGTTTATTAATAGTGATCAGTAGGATCAGGTGCTAAATAGTGACCAGTTCATTAACAGTGATGATCAGGTGCTAAATAGTGACCAGTTTATTAATAGTGATCAGTAGGATCAGGTGCTAAATAGTGACCAGTTTATTAACAGTGATGATCAGGTGCTAAATAGAGACCAGTTTATTAATAGTGATCAGTAGGATCAGGTGCTAAATAGAGACCAGTTTATTAATAGTGATCAGTAGGATCAGGTGCTAAATAGTGACCCGTTTATTAATAGTGATCAGTAGGATCAGGTGCTAAATAGAGACCAGTTTATTAATAGTGATCAGTAGGATCAGGTGCTAAATAGAGACCAGTTTATTAATAGTGATCAGTAGGATCAGGTGCTAAATAGTGACCAGTTTATTAATAGTGATCAGTAGGATCAGGTGCTAAATAGAGACCAGTTTATTAATAGTGATCAGTAGGATCAGGTGCTAAATAGTGACCAGTTTATTAATAGTGATCAGTAGGATCAGGTGCTAAATAGTGACCCGTTTATTAATAGTGATCAGTAGGATCAGGTGCTAAATAGTGACCAGTTTATTAACAGTGATGATCAGGTGCTAAATAGTGACCAGTTTATTAACAGTGATGATCAGGTGCTAAATAGAGACCAGTTTATTAATAGTGATGATCAGGTGCTAAATAGAGACCAGTTTATTAATAGTGATCAGTAGGATCAGGTGCTAAATAGTGACCAGTTTATTAACAGTGATGATCAGGTGCTAAATAGAGACCAGTTTATTAACAGTTATGATCAGGTCCTAAATAGTGACCCGTTTATTAACAGTGATGATCAGGTGCTAAATAGTGACCCGTTTATTAATAGTGATCAGTAGGATCAGGTGCTAAATAGTGACCCGTTTATTAACAGTGATGATCAGGTGCTAAATAGTGACCCGTTTATTAATAGTGATCAGTAGGATCAGGTGCTAAATAGTGACCAGTTTATTAACAGTGATGATCAGGTGCTAAATAGAGACCAGTTTATTAACAGTGATGATCAGGTGCTAAATAGTGACCAGTTTATTAATAGTGACCAGTTTATTAACAGTGATGATCAGGTGCTAAATAGTGACCAGTTTATTAACAGTGATGATCAGGGTCAGGTGCTAAATAGTGACCAGTTTATTAATAGTGATCAGTAGGATCAGGTGCTAAATAGTGACCCAGTTTATTAATAGTGATCAGTAGGATCAGGTGCTAAATAGTGACCCGTTTATTAACAGTGATGATCAGGTGCTAAATAGTGACGAGTTTATTAACAGTGATGATCAGGTGCTAAATAGAGACCAGTTTATTAATAGTGATCAGTATGATCAGGTGCTAAATAGTGACCAGTTTATTAATAGTGATCAGTATGATCAGGTGCTAAATAGAGACCAGTTTATTAATAGTGATCAGTAGGATCAGGTGCTAAATAGTGACCAGTTCATTAACAGTGATGATCAGGTGCTAAATAGTGACCAGTTTATTAATAGTGATCAGTAGGATCAGGTGCTAAATAGTGACCAGTTTATTAACAGTGATGATCAGGTGCTAAATAGAGACCAGTTTATTAATAGTGATCAGTAGGATCAGGTGCTAAATAGAGACCAGTTTATTAATAGTGATCAGTATGATCAGGTGCTAAATAGTGACCAGTTTATTAATAGTGATCAGTATGATCAGGTGCTAAATAGAGACCAGTTTATTAATAGTGATCAGTAGGATCAGGTGCTAAATAGTGACCAGTTCATTAACAGTGATGATCAGGTGCTAAATAGTGACCAGTTTATTAATAGTGATCAGTAGGATCAGGTGCTAAATAGTGACCAGTTTATTAACAGTGATGATCAGGTGCTAAATAGAGACCAGTTTATTAATAGTGATCAGTAGGATCAGGTGCTAAATAGAGACCAGTTTATTAATAGTGATCAGTAGGATCAGGTGCTAAATAGTGACCCGTTTATTAATAGTGATCAGTAGGATCAGGTGCTAAATAGAGACCAGTTTATTAATAGTGATCAGTAGGATCAGGTGCTAAATAGAGACCAGTTTATTAATAGTGATCAGTAGGATCAGGTGCTAAATAGTGACCAGTTTATTAATAGTGATCAGTAGGATCAGGTGCTAAATAGAGACCAGTTTATTAATAGTGATCAGTAGGATCAGGTGCTAAATAGTGACCAGTTTATTAATAGTGATCAGTAGGATCAGGTGCTAAATAGTGACCCGTTTATTAATAGTGATCAGTAGGATCAGGTGCTAAATAGTGACCAGTTCATTAACAGTGATGATCAGGTGCTAAATAGTGACCAGTTTATTAATAGAGATCAGTAGGATCAGGTGCTAAATAGTGACCAGTTTATTAACAGTGATGATCAGGTGCTAAATAGAGACCAGTTTATTAATAGTGATCAGTAGGATCAGGTGCTAAATAGAGACCAGTTTATTAATAGTGATCAGTAGGATCAGGTGCTAAATAGTGACCCGTTTATTAATAGTGATCAGTAGGATCAGGTGCTAAATAGAGACCAGTTTATTAATAGTGATCAGTAGGATCAGGTGCTAAATAGAGACCAGTTTATTAATAGTGATCAGTAGGATCAGGTGCTAAATAGTGACCAGTTTATTAATAGTGATCAGTAGGATCAGGTGCTAAATAGAGACCAGTTTATTAATAGTGATCAGTAGGATCAGGTGCTAAATAGTGACCAGTTTATTAATAGTGATCAGTAGGATCAGGTGCTAAATAGTGACCCGTTTATTAATAGTGATCAGTAGGATCAGGTGCTAAATAGTGACCAGTTTATTAACAGTGATGATCAGGTGCTAAATAGTGACCAGTTTATTAACAGTGATGATCAGGTGCTAAATAGAGACCAGTTTATTAATAGTGATGATCAGGTGCTAAATAGAGACCAGTTTATTAATAGTGATCAGTAGGATCAGGTGCTAAATAGTGACCAGTTTATTAACAGTGATGATCAGGTGCTAAATAGAGACCAGTTTATTAACAGTTATGATCAGGTCCTAAATAGTGACCCGTTTATTAACAGTGATGATCAGGTGCTAAATAGTGACCCGTTTATTAATAGTGATCAGTAGGATCAGGTGCTAAATAGTGACCCGTTTATTAACAGTGATGATCAGGTGCTAAATAGTGACCCGTTTATTAATAGTGATCAGTAGGATCAGGTGCTAAATAGTGACCAGTTTATTAACAGTGATGATCAGGTGCTAAATAGAGACCAGTTTATTAACAGTGATGATCAGGTGCTAAATAGTGACCAGTTTATTAATAGTGACCAGTTTATTAACAGTGATGATCAGGTGCTAAATAGTGACCAGTTTATTAACAGTGATGATCAGGGTCAGGTGCTAAATAGTGACCAGTTTATTAATAGTGATCAGTAGGATCAGGTGCTAAATAGTGACCCGTTTATTAATAGTGATCAGTAGGATCAGGTGCTAAATAGTGACCCGTTTATTAACAGTGATGATCAGGTGCTAAATAGTGACGAGTTTATTAACAGTGATGATCAGGTGCTAAATAGAGACCAGTTTATTAATAGTGATCAGTATGATCAGGTGCTAAATAGTGACCAGTTTATTAATAGTGATCAGTATGATCAGGTGCTAAATAGAGACCAGTTTATTAATAGTGATCAGTAGGATCAGGTGCTAAATAGTGACCAGTTCATTAACAGTGATGATCAGGTGCTAAATAGTGACCAGTTTATTAATAGTGATCAGTAGGATCAGGTGCTAAATAGTGACCAGTTTATTAACAGTGATGATCAGGTGCTAAATAGAGACCAGTTTATTAATAGTGATCAGTAGGATCAGGTGCTAAATAGAGACCAGTTTATTAATAGTGATCAGTATGATCAGGTGCTAAATAGTGACCAGTTTATTAATAGTGATCAGTATGATCAGGTGCTAAATAGAGACCAGTTTATTAATAGTGATCAGTAGGATCAGGTGCTAAATAGTGACCAGTTCATTAACAGTGATGATCAGGTGCTAAATAGTGACCAGTTTATTAATAGTGATCAGTAGGATCAGGTGCTAAATAGTGACCAGTTTATTAACAGTGATGATCAGGTGCTAAATAGAGACCAGTTTATTAATAGTGATCAGTAGGATCAGGTGCTAAATAGAGACCAGTTTATTAATAGTGATCAGTAGGATCAGGTGCTAAATAGTGACCCGTTTATTAATAGTGATCAGTAGGATCAGGTGCTAAATAGAGACCAGTTTATTAATAGTGATCAGTAGGATCAGGTGCTAAATAGAGACCAGTTTATTAATAGTGATCAGTAGGATCAGGTGCTAAATAGTGACCAGTTTATTAATAGTGATCAGTAGGATCAGGTGCTAAATAGAGACCAGTTTATTAATAGTGATCAGTAGGATCAGGTGCTAAATAGTGACCAGTTTATTAATAGTGATCAGTAGGATCAGGTGCTAAATAGTGACCCGTTTATTAATAGTGATCAGTAGGATCAGGTGCTAAATAGTGACCAGTTTATTAACAGTGATGATCAGGTGCTAAATAGTGACCAGTTTATTAACAGTGATGATCAGGTGCTAAATAGAGACCAGTTTATTAATAGTGATGATCAGGTGCTAAATAGAGACCAGTTTATTAATAGTGATCAGTAGGATCAGGTGCTAAATAGTGACCAGTTTATTAACAGTGATGATCAGGTGCTAAATAGAGACCAGTTTATTAATAGTGATGATCAGGTGCTAAATAGAGACCAGTTTATTAATAGTGATCAGTAGGATCAGGTGCTAAATAGAGACCAGTTTATTAATAGTGATCAGTAGGATCAGGTGCTAAATAGAGACCAGTTTATTAATAGTGATCAGTAGGATCAGGTGCTAAATAGAGACCAGTTTATTAATAGTGATGATCAGGTGCTAAATAGTGACCAGTTTATTAACAGTGATGATCAGGTGCTAAATAGAGACCAGTTTATTAACAGTGATGATGAGGTGCTAAATAGTGACCAGTTTATTAACAGTGATGATCAGGTGCTAAATAGAGACCAGTTTATTAATAGTGATGATCAGGTGCTAAATAGTGACCCGTTTATTAACAGTGATGATCAGGTGCTAAATAGTGACCCGTTTATTAACAGTGATGATCAGGCCGTCACATGAAAACATGTTGCATTGTGGAATCCATCGAAGACCAGCCTCAGCGTCTGACATGCTCAGTCAGTTCGTCCTCTTGATCCGCGACAGGAAGTCAGCGAGTCAATCAACCAATCAGTGAATCCTCTTGATGCGCGACAGGAACATGGGCCCCCAGGTCTGACCCTGCTGTGGAACAACAAGGAGGCCTAACGAGGGGGTGTGGCCTAACGGGGTGAAGGTGAAGTGTTCCTGGAGTGGAAGGGCTAGCTCCTCCTCCAGGTCTTGAAGCTCCACCCCTGGACAGGTGTTTAGGACCGCCTCCACCACTTCCTGGTTCTCAGAGCGGGACAACGTGCAGGTGGAGTAGACGGCCACGCCCCCCGGACGCACCGCAGCCAGCGCAGACCTGGGGAACAGACAGGATGTGATGAGACAGGATGTGATGAGACAGATCAGTAGCAGCTGGAGGAGAGGGCTGTGGATTGCTTTCAGGTTAAAGGTCAACATAGGCCTGGCCCAGGACTGTTTTTACACCCCCGGCCTCAGAAGTAGAAACACAAAACTCTGGTGTAAAACCCCACAGTGGAAAAGGGACAGGTATGTCTGTTTGTAGGCCAGGTATGTATGTATGTAGGCCAGGTATGTATGTATGTATGTGGGCCAGGTATGTCTGTATGTGGGCCAGGTATGTCTGAATGTGGGCCAGGTATGTCTGTATGTGGGCCAGGTATGTCTGTATGTGGGCCAGGTAAGTCTGTATGTGGGCCAGGTATGTCTGTATGTGGGCCAGGTATGTCTGTATGTGGGCCAGGTATGCCTGTATGTGGGCCAGGTATGTCTGTATGTGGGCCAGGTAAGTCTGTTTGTAGGCCAGGTATGTCTGTATGTGGGCCAGGTAAGTCTGTTTGTAGGCCAGGTATGTCTGTATGTGGGCCAGGTAAGTCTGTTTGTAGGCCAGGTAAGTCTGTATGTAGGCCAGGTATGTCTGTATGTAGGCCAGGTAAGTCTGTATGTAGGCCAGGTATGTCTGTATGTAGACCAGGTATGTCTGTATGTAGGCCAGGTATGTATGTATGTAGGCCAGGTATGTATGTATGTATGTATGTGGGCCAGGTATGTCTGTATGTGGGCCAGGTATGTATGTATGTATGTGGGCCAGGTATGTCTGTATGTGGGCCAGGTAAGTCTGTATGTGGGCCAGGTAAATCTGTATGTAGGCCAGGTAAGTCTGTATGTAGGCCAGGTATGTCTGCATGTAGACCAGGTATGTCTGTATGTAGGCCAGGTATGTATGTATGTAGGCCAGGTATGTATGTATGTATGTGGGCCAGGTATGTCTGTATGTGGGCCAGGTATGTCTGTATGTGGGCCAGGTAAGTCTGTATGTGGGCCAGGTAAGTCTGTATGTGGGCCAGGTAAGTCTGTATGTGGGCCAGGTATGTCTGTATGTGGGCCAGGTATGTCTGTATGTGGGCCAGGTATGCCTGTATGTGGGCCAGGTATGTCTGGACGTGGGCCAGGTATGTCTGGACGTGGGCCAGGTATGTCTGGACGTGGGCCAGGTATGTCTGTATGTAGGCCAGGTATGTCTATTTTTGGGCCAGTTATGTCTGTATGTAGGCCAGGTATGTATGTATGTAGGCCAGGTATGTATGTATGTAGGCCAGGTATATCTAGTTGTGGGCCAGGTATATCTAGTTGTGGGCCAGGTATATCTAGTTGTGGGCCAGGTATATCTAGTTGTGGGCCAGGTATATCTAGTTGTGGGCCAGGTATATCTAGTTGTGGGCCAGGTATATCTAGTTGTGGGCCAGGTATATCTAGTTGTGGGCCAGGTATATCTAGTTGTGGGCCAGGTATATCTAGTTGTGGGCCAGGTATATCTAGTTGTGGGCCAGGTATATCTAGTTGTAGGCCAGGTATATCTAGTTGTGGGCCAGGTATATCTAGTTGTGGGCCAGGTATATCTAGTTGTGGGCCAGGTATATCTAGTTGTGGGCCAGGTATATCTAGTTGTGGGCCAGGTATATCTAGTTGTGGGCCAGGTATATCTAGTTGTGGGCCAGGTATATCTAGTTGTGGGCCAGGTATATCTAGTTGTGGGCCAGGTATATCTAGTTGTGGGCCAGGTATATCTAGTTGTGGGCCAGGTATATCTAGTTGTGGGCCAGGTATATCTAGTTGTGGGCCAGGTATATCTAGTTGTGGGCCAGGTATGTCTGTATATTGCCAAGCTGATTTCATCATTAAAGCATTAATTCATACCTGAGCAGTTGTGTCTGTAGTGTGGGCAGCCTGGCCCTCTCCCTCAGCCTCACAGCTCCATGCTGCTCCCCTCCTGGTCCAGAGAACAGCCAGCTACGATCATTAGAACATGGAGCATCCAGTAGAACCTGGGAGAGAGGGGGAGGGAGGGGGAAGAGGGAGGAGGGGGAAGAGGGAGGGGGAGGGGGAAGAGGGAGGAAGTGGGAGGAGGGAGGGGGATGGAGGAAGTGGGAGGAGGGAGGAAGTGGGAGGAGGAGGGAGGAAGTGGGAGGAGGGGGGAAGTGGGAGGAGGGGGAAGTGGGAGGAGGGGCGAAGTGGGAGGAGGAGGGAGGAAGTGGGAGGAGGGAGGAAGTGGGAGGAGGAGGGAGGAAGTGGGAGGAGGGGGAAGTGGGAGGAGGGAGGAAGTGGGAGGAGGGGGGAAGTGGGAGGAGGGGGAAAGTGGGAGGAGGGGGAAGTGAGAGGAGGGGGAAGAGGGAGGGGGAGAGAAGAGGGAGGGGGGGGAGGGGGGAGAAGAGGAGAGGAGGGAGGGAGGGAGAGAGAAGAGGGAGGAGAGGGGAGAGAGAAGAGGGAGGAGAGGGAGAGGGAGGGAGGGGGAGAGAGAAAGACAATTAGAGAATTAATAGGTGGGGGGGGGGGTCAACAAAACCACTAAATCTAGAGATAGTAAATGAAACCAGCAGCAGGGAGGCATAAGCTCTGGGGGGGGGGGGGGCAGAGACAGACAGAGATACATGGTGAGAGCACTATTCAAATGACTAGTATTCTAATTCAACGAAGAACACTAATGACACAACACAGGAAAGATCCCCAGTCTCATGGTCTCTAGCCCCTAAATCCATCAACCCCTTTCTGTTTCAAGAGGAGAAAGAGGAGAGAACAGAGAGGAGAGAAGAGAACAGAGAGGAGAGAACAGAGGAGAGGAGAGAAGAGAACAGAGAGGAGAGAACAGAGAGGAGAGAACAGAGGAGAGGAGAGAAGAGAACAGAGAGGAGAGAGAGAGAAGAGAACAGAGAGGAGAGAACAGAGAGGAGAGAACAGAGGAGAGGACAGAGAGGAGAGGAGAGAGAACAGAGAGGAGAGAACAGAGGAGAGGACAGAGAGGAGAGAACAGAGAGGAGAGAAGAGAACAGAGAACAGAGAGGAGAGAAGAGAGGAGAGGACAGAGAGGAGAGGAGAGAGAACAGAGAGGAGAGAACAGAGAGGAGAGAACAGAGAACAGAGAGGAGAGAAAAGAGAGGAGAGAACAGAGAGGAGAGAAGAGAACAGAGAACAGAGAGGAGAGAACAGAGAGGAGAGAAGAGAACAGAGAGAAGAGAACAGAGAGGAGAGGACAGAGAGGAGAGAACAGAGAGGAGAGAACAGAGAGGAGAGAACAGAGAACAGAGAGGAGAGAACAGAGAGGAGAGAACAGAGAGGAGAGAAGAGAACAGAGAGGAGAGAACAGAGAGGAGAGAACAGAGAGGAGAGAACAGAGAGGAGAGAACAGAGAGGACAGAGAGGAGAGAAAGAGAGGAGAGAACAGAGAGGAGAGAACAGAGAGGAGAGAACAGAGAGGAGAGAAGAGAACAGAGAGAAGAGAACAGAGAGGAGAGAAGAGAGAGGAGAGAAGAGAACAGAGAGAAGAGAACAGAGAGGAGAGAAGAGAACAGAGAGGAGAGAACAGAGAGGAGAGAACAGAGGAGAGGACAGAGAGGAGAGAACAGAGAGGAGAGAAGAGAGAGGAGAGAAGAGAACAGAGAGGAGAGAACAGAGAGAAGAGAACAGAGAGGAGAGAACAGAGAAGAGAGAACAGAGAACAGAGAGGAGAGAACAGAGAGGAGAGAACAGAGAGGAGAGAACAGAGAGGAGAGAACAGAGAAGAGAGAACAGAGAACAGAGAGGAGAGAACAGAGAGGAGAGAACAGAGAGGAGAGAAGAGAACAGAGAGGAGAGGAGAGAGAACAGAGAGGAGAGAACAGAGGAGAGGACAGAGAACAGAGAGGAGAGAACAGAGAACAGAGAGGAGAGAACAGAGAACAGAGAGGAGAGAAAAGAGAGGAGAGAACAGAGAGGAGAGAAGAGAACAGAGAGAATAGAACAGAGCAACAGAGAGAGAACAGAGCAGAGAGAGGATGACTGTAACGTAGAGTCTCTGTGTGATGCTAAGTGACGTGTGATGCTAGCTGCTGAGGGGGGATGAGATAGGATGGGTTTTCCTCCGGTGGGTAGAGGCGTGGGCTCCTCTCCTCCACAGGGCCTCTACAGTCAGTGAGACGGCACTAATGAGAGCCACAGAGGAGAACGAGAGCTAATCCTATAACCCTCTGTGGGAGAGGAGATAAGAGAGAGAGGTACAAATCTGTCGTTCTGCCCCTGAACAGGCGTTAACCCACTGTTCCTAGACCAGTTAACCCACTGTTCCTAGACCAGTTAACCCACTGTTCCTAGACCAGTTAACCCACTGTTCCTAGACCAGTTAACCCACTGTTCCTAGACCAGTTAACCCACTGTTCCTAGACCAGTTAACCCACTGTTCCTAGACCAGTTAACCCACTGTTCCTAGACCAGTTAACCCACTGTTCCTAGACCAGTTAACCCACTGTTCCTAGACCAGTTAACCCACTGTTCCTAGACCAGTTAACCCACTGTTCCTAGACCAGTTAACCCACTGTTCCTAGACCAGTTAACCCACTGTTCCTAGACCAGTTAACCCACTGTTCCTAGACCAGTTAACCCACTGTTCCTAGACCAGTTAACCCACTGTTCCTAGACCAGTTAACCCACTGTTCCTAGACCAGTTAACCCACTGTTCCTAGAGCAGTTAACCCACTGTTCCTAGAGCAGTTAACCCACTGTTCCTAGAGCAGTTAACACACTGTTCCTAGACCAGTTAACACACTGTTCCTAGACCAGTTAACCCACTGTTCCTAGACCAGTTAGTTAACCCACTGTTCCTAGACCAGTTAACCCACTGTTCCTAGACCAGTTAACCCACTGTTCCTAGACCAGTTAACCCACTGTTCCTAGACCAGTTAACCCCACTGTTCCTAGACCAGTTAACCCACTGTTCCTAGACCAGTTAACCCACTGTTCCTAGACCAGTTAACCCACTGTTCCTAGACCAGTTAACCCACTGTTCCTAGACCAGTTAACCCACTGTTCCTAGACCAGTTAACCCACTGTTCCTAGACCAGTTAACCCACTGTTCCTAGACCAGTTAACCCACTGTTCCTAGACCAGTTAACCCACTGTTCCTAGACCAGTTAACCCACTGTTCCTAGACCAGTTAACCCACTGTTCCTAGACCAGTTAACCCACTGTTCCTAGACCAGTTAACCCACTGTTCCTAGACCAGTTAACCCACTGTTCCTAGACCAGTTAACCCACTGTTCCTAGAGCAGTTAACCCACTGTTCCTAGAGCAGTTAACCCACTGTTCCTAGACCAGTTAACCCACTGTTCCTAGACCAGTTAACCCACTGTTCCTAGACCAGTTAACCCACTGTTCCTAGACCAGTTAACACACTGTTCCTAGACCAGTTAACCCACTGTTCCTAGACCAGTTAACCCACTGTTCCTAGACCAGTTAGTTAACCCACTGTTCCTAGACCAATTAGTTAACCCACTGTTCCTAGACCAGTTAGTTAACCCACTGTTCCTAGACCAGTTAACCCACTGTTCCTAGACCAGTTAACCCACTGTTCCTAGACCAGTTAACCCACTGGACCAGTTAACCCACTGTTCCTAGACCAGTTAACCCACTGTTCCTAGACCAGTTAACCCACTAGACCAGTTAACCCACTGTTCCTAGACCAGTTAACCCACTAGACCAGTTAAACCACTGCTCCTAGGCCAGTTAAACCACTGCTCCTAGACCAGTTAACCCACTGTTCCTAGACCAGTTAACCCACTGTTCCTAGACCAGTTAACCCACTGTTCCTAGACCAGTTAACCCACTGTTCCTAGACCAGTTAACCCACTGTTCCTAGACCAGTTAACCCACTGTTCCTAGACCAGTTAACCTACTAGACCAGTTAACCCACTAGACCAGTTAACCCATTAGACCAGTTAACCCACTGTTCCTAGACCAGTTAACCCACTGTTCCTAGACCAGTTAACCCACTGTTCCTAGACCAGTCAACCCACTGTTCCTAGACCAGTTAACCCACTGTTCCTAGACCAGTTAACCCACTAGACCAGTTAACCCACTGCTCCTAGACCAGTTAGTTAACCCACTGTTCCTAGACCAGTTAGTTAACCCACTGTTCCTAGACCAGTTAGTTAACCCACTGTTCCTAGACCAGTTAGTTAACCCACTGTTCCTAGACCAGTTAACCCACTAGACCAGTTAACCCACTGTTCCTAGACCAGTTAACCCACTGGACCAGTTAACCCACTGTTCCTAGACCAGTTAACCCACTGTTCCTAGACCAGTTAACCCACTGACCAGTTAAACCAGTTAACCTCTATTCCTAGACCAGTTAACCCACTGCTCCTAGACCAGTTAACCCACTGTTCCTAGACCAGTTAACCCACTGTTCCTAGACCAGTTAACCCACTGTTCCTAGACCAGTTAACCCACTGTTCCTAGACCAGTTAACCCACTGTTCCTAGACCAGTTAACCCACTGTTCCTAGACCAGTTAACCCTGTTCCTAGACCAGTTAACCCACTAGACCAGTTAACCCACTGTTCCTAGACCAGTTAACCCACTGTTCCTAGACCAGTTAACCCACTGTTCCTAGACCAGTCAACCCACTGTTCCTAGACCAGTTAACCCACTGTTCCTAGACCAGTTAACCCACTAGACCAGTTAACCCACTGCTCCTAGACCAGTTAGTTAACCCACTGTTCCTAGACCAGTTAGTTAACCCACTGTTCCTAGACCAGTTAGTTAACCCACTGTTCCTAGACCAGTTAGTTAACCCACTGTTCCTAGACCAGTTAACCCACTGTTCCTAGACCAGTTAACCCACTGTTCCTAGACCAGTTAACCCACTGTTCCTAGACCAGTTAACCCACTAGACCAGTTAACCCACTAGACCAGTTAACCCACTGTTCCTAGACCAGTTAACCCACTGTTCCTAGACCAGTTAACCCACTGTTCCTAGACCAGTTAACCCACTGTTCCTAGACCAGTCAACCCACTGTTCCTAGACCAGTTAACCCACTGTTCCTAGACCAGTTAACCCACTAGACCAGTTAACCCACTGCTCCTAGACCAGTTAGTTAACCCACTGTTCCTAGACCAGTTAGTTAACCCACTGTTCCTAGACCAGTTAGTTAACCCACTGTTCCTAGACCAGTTAGTTAACCCACTGTTCCTAGACCAGTTAACCCACTAGACCAGTTAACCCACTGTTCCTAGACCAGTTAACCCACTGGACCAGTTAACCCACTGTTCCTAGACCAGTTAACCCACTGTTCCTAGACCAGTTAACCCACTAGACCAGTTAACCCACTGTTCCTAGACCAGTTAACCCACTAGACCAGTTAACCCACTGTTCCTAGACCAGTTAACCCACTGTTCCTAGACCAGTTAACCCACTGTTCCTAGACCAGTTAACCCACTGTTCCTAGACCAGTTAACCCACTGTTCCTAGACCAGTTAACCCACTGTTCCTAGACCAGTTAACCCACTGTTCCTAGACCAGTTAACCCACTGTTCCTAGACCAGTTAACCCACTGTTCCTAGACCAGTTAACCCACTGTTCCTAGACCAGTTAACCCACTAGACCAGTTAACCCACTGTTCCTAGACCAGTTAACCCACTGTTCCTAGACCAGTTAACCCACTGTTCCTAGACCAGTCAACCCACTGTTCCTAGACCAGTTAACCCACTGTTCCTAGACCAGTTAACCCACTAGACCAGTTAACCCACTAGACCAGTTAACCCACTGCTCCTAGACCAGTTAGTTAACCCACTGTTCCTAGACCAGTTAGTTAACCCACTGTTCCTAGACCAGTTAGTTAACCCACTGTTCCTAGACCAGTTAACCCACTAGACCAGTTAACCCACTGTTCCTAGACCAGTTAACCCACTGTTCCTAGACCAGTTAACCCACTGTTCCTAGACCAGTTAACCCACTGTTCCTAGACCAGTTAACCCACTAGACCAGTTAACCCACTGTTCCTAGACCAGTTAACCCACTAGACCAGTTAACCCACTGTTCCTAGACCAGTTAACCCACTGTTCCTAGACCAGTTAACCCACTAGACCAGTTAACCCACTGTTCCTAGACCAGTTAACCCCACTGTTCCTAGGCCAGTTAATCCACTGTTCCTAGGCCAGTTAATCCACTGTTCCTAGACCAGTTAACCCACTGTTCCTAGACCAGTTAACCCACTGTTCCTAGACCAGTTAACCCCACTGTTCCTAGGCCAGTTAATCCACTGTTCCTAGGCCAGTTAATCCACTGTTCCTAGACCAGTTAACCCACTAGACCAGTTAACCCACTGTTCCTAGACCAGTTAACCCACTAGACCAGTTAACCCACTGTTAACACACAAAATGATTTGCTCTCTGTGGTTGTGAAATCTGGAGTCCCACTCACTAACCAAAATGGGACAAAAACCCCAATCTATTGAGACTCTGCAACAACAACAACAAACTTTGTGTACAAGAGTCAAAACCCAAAACATACAGAGCAGAACGAGGACTATAGCCATACACAGAGACACACATGGCATCCAGGAGATCATGTGACAGGAAGTAGATAAAAGACCTCCCTGTCAACCCGAACACAGAGACACACATGGCATCCAGGAGATCATGTGACAGGAAGTAGATAAAAGACCTCCCTGTCAACCCGTACACAGAGACACACATGGCATCCAGGAGATCATGTGACAGGAAGTAGATAAAAGACCTCCCTGTCACCCCGTACACAGGGGATCATGTGACAGGAAGTAGATAAAAGACCTCCCTGTCAACCCGTACACAGGGGATCATATGACAGGAAGTAGATAAAATACCTCCCTGTCAACCCGTACACAGGGGATCATGTGACAGGAAGTAGATAAAAGACCTCCCTGTCAACCCGTACACAGGGGATCATGTGACAGGAAGTAGATAAAAGACCTCCCTGTCAACATCCTGGAGTCTCCCTTTAACAGTCCTTTATTTAACCAGACGAGTCCGTTAAGAACTAAATGTTATTTTGACGACACCCCCCCCCCAAACACAGACGATGCTGGGCCGATTGTGCGCCGCCCTATGGGACTCCAGATCCCGGCGGGGTTGTGATACAGCCCGGAATTGAACCAGGGTCTGTAGTGATGCCTACAGATGGAGGCGTCACTACACCACCATGGAGTTTTTAACTTGTCTAAAAAAAGATATATATATATATTATTTTGCAAACAAAGATAAATGGTTCCGTTACGTGTGAGTCCGCGACTGGATTCATACTGGCATATTGTCCTTCAGCAGGAAACGTTAAGGATAGCTGCAGTGTGTCTTTCAACTGATCTGGGCTGTTGTGTTATTTACAGGCATTTCGCTACACCTGCAATAACATCTGCTAAACACACGCGTATGTGACCAAATAAACGGGATCTGATTTGACGACCGTTCAGAGGAACAACAGCGCCCCCTGCTGGAACTGCAGGTTGGAGACGCTCACTTCAGAGAAATTAAAACCACTTAACATGGCTCTTCCTCAGTCCAGGACTCCTTGCAGCCTGTCTCCTAGCCCCTTCTTAAAACCCATTGGAGAAACCAGTCTGAAGGGAGGGGGCGTCTCCTAGCCCCTTCTTAAAACCCATTGGAGAAACCAGTCTGAAGGGAGGGAGCGTCTCCTAGCCCCTTCTTAAAACCCATTGGAGAAACCAGTCTGAAGGGAGGGGGCGTCTCCTAGCCCCTTCTTAAAACCCATTGGAGAAACCAGTCTGAAGGGAGGGGGCGTCTCCTAGCCCCTTCTTAAAACCCATTGGAGAAACCAGTCTGAAGGGAGGGGGCGTCTCCTAGCCCCTTCTTAAAACCCCCAGTCTGGAGAAACCAGTAAAACCCTGGAGAAACCAGTCTGAAGGGAGGGGGCGTCTCCTAGCCCCTTCTTAAAACCCATTGGAGAAACCAGTCTGAAGGGAGGGGGCGTCTCCTAGCCCCTTCTTAAAACCCATTGGAGAAACCAGTCTGAAGGGAGGGGGCGTCTCCTAGCCCCTTCTTAAAACCCATTGGAGAAACCAGTCTGAAGGGAGGGAGCGTCTCCTATAGATACGGATGGGAAGGAAGTAAGGAGATAGGATGCACTACACACTGAGATGGAGCGTCTCCTATAGATACGGATGGGAAGGAGGTAAGGAGCTAGGATGCACTGAGATGGAGCGTCTCCATAGATACGGATGGGAAGGAGGTAAGGAGATAGGATGCAC
The DNA here is from genome assembly GCF_021184085.1 of Oncorhynchus gorbuscha. Taxonomy (NCBI): domain Eukaryota; kingdom Metazoa; phylum Chordata; class Actinopteri; order Salmoniformes; family Salmonidae; genus Oncorhynchus; species Oncorhynchus gorbuscha. The sequence continues at coordinate 170,469 of NW_025745406.1, forward strand.
TGAGATGGATCGTCTCCTATAGATACGGATGGGAAGGAGGTAAGGAGCTAGGATGCACTGAGATGGAGCGTCTCCATAGATACGGATGGGAAGGAGGTAAGGAGATAGGATGCACTGAGATGGAGCGTCTCCTATAGATACGGATGGGAAGGAAGCAGGTAAGGAGCTAGGATGCACTGAGATGTCGCGTCTCCTACCAAACGGATGGGAAGGAAGCAGGTAAGGAGATAGGATGCACGACACACTGAGATGGAGCCCTTGTGTCTTCTTCCCTCACCTTGTCATACATTCCGGCCTCACTCTGCCCAAAGATCCGTCCATCCTGATTGGACACCGTGACTCTGCTGCTCAGCGATTGGGGGATGAAGGATTCCAGGGTTTTGGCCAGCCAATCACGTCGGTGTGGGTCCATTTCATTACAACACAACAGAGCTGGAACACAACGACAGATAAGACTGACTCAAGTTAACAATATAATGGTGTTAACCAGTCAGGGGGGGGTGGAACAGCCCATTAATGAGTTTAACAGGACCTGGGTTAACAGTCCTACCCTTAAGGGGTTAGCCCCTACACCCTTAGCCCCTACACCCTAACCCTCTACACCCTTAGCCCCTAACCCCCTACACCCCCTAACCCACTTACACCCTACACCCTTAGCCCCTACACCCTAACCCCCTTAGCCCCTACACCCTAACCCTTAACCCCTACACCCTTATCCCCTACACCCTAACCCCTTATCCCCTACACCCTAACCCCTTATCCCCTACACCCTTACCCCCTAACAGTGTAATGCTCCTGACCTGGGTCAGCAGTCTGTAGTATAGCCAAGGCCTTCCTCCAGGACCCTGTCCCCCTCCTCTACCCCCTAACAGTGTAATGTTCCTGACCTGGGTCAGCAGTCTGTAGTATAGCCAAGGCCTTCCCTCCAGGACCCTGTCCCCCTCCTCTACCCCCTAACAGTGTAATGCTCCTGACCTGGGTCAGCAGTCTGTAGTATAGCCAAGGCCTTCCTCCAGGAGCCAGAGATCCAGGACCCTGTCCCCCTCCTCTACCCCCAGGGCTAAGACAGGCAGCAGGGACAGTTCATCAGGTAAGGGTTTCCTGACCTGGCGGTCAGGAGAGTAACTGCACTGGTGAAACACTGCAGAGAGGGGGCAGGAGGCCGGGGTGAGGGATCCTGGGTCCAGGAGCAGAGGCAGAGAGTTAAGAGGCAGGTCCCTGTCCCCTCCTCTAGCCCCCAGTTGTTTGCTAAGACAGGCAGCAGGGAGGCAGACTCCATCAGCCAGCACCCAGGGTTCAACAACACAGCCCTGTAGGAGACAGGAGGACCTGAGCATCACTCCATACTGCCAGCACCCAGGGTTCAACAACACAGCCCTGTAGGAGACAGGAGGAGAGGAGAAGGGGTTGAGCATCACTCCATACTGCCAGCACCCAGGGTTCAACAACACAGCCCTGTAGGAGACAGGAGGAGAGGAGAGGAGGTTGAGCATCACTCCATACTGCCAGCACCCAGGGTTCAACAACACAGCCCTGTAGGAGACCGGAGGAGAGGAGAGGAGGTTGAGCATCACTCCATACTGCCAGCATCCAGGGTTCAACAACACAGCCCTGTAGGAGACAGGAGGAGAGGAGGTTGAGCATCACTCCATACTGCCAGCACCCAGGGTTCAACAACACAGTAGGAGACAGGAGGAGAGGGTGAGGGATGGACTCCTAGCCAGCACCCAGGGTTCAACAACACAGTGGGAAACAGGAGGAGAGGGAAGAGGTTGAGGATGGAGCTATACTGGCACCCAGGGTTCAACAACACAGCCCTGTAGGAGACCGGAGGAGAGGAGAAGAGGTTGAGCATCACTCCATACTGCCAGCACCCAGGGTTCAACAACACAGCCCTGTAGGAGACAGGAGGAGAGGAGAGGAGGTTGAGCATCACTCCATACTGCCAGCACCCAGGGTTCAACAACACAGCCCTGACACCAGGAGAGAAAACGGTTGAGCATGACTCCATACTGCCAGCACCCAGGGTTCAACAACACAGCCCTGTAGGAGACAGGAGGAGAAGAGGAGGTTGAGCATCACTCCATACTGCCAGCATCCAGGGTTCAACAACACAGCCCTGTAGGAGACAGGAGAAGAGGTTGAACATCACTCCATACTGCCAGCACCCAGGGTTCAACAACACAGCCCTGTAGGAGACAGGAGGAGAGGAGAGGAGGTTGAGCATCACTCCATACTGCCAGCACCCAGGGTTCAACAACACAGCCCTGTAGGAGACAGGAGGAGAGGAGGTTGAACATCACTCCATACTGCCAGCACCCAGGGTTCAACACTTTCCCTTTGTCAGGGAGGTGACCAAGAACCCGATGGTCACTCTAACAGAGCTCCAGAGATCCTCTGTGGAGATGGGAGATCTTTCCAGAAGGACAACCATCTCTGCATCACTCCACCAATCAGGCCTTTATGGTAGAGTAGCCAGACGGAAGCCACTCCTCAGTAAAAGGCCCATGACAGCCCACTTGGAGTTTTCCAAAAGGCACCGAAAAGACTCTCAAACAAGATTCCCTGGTTTGATGAAATCAAGATTGATCTCTTTGGCCTGAATGCCAAGCGTGCCAAGACTGGAGGAAACCTGGCACCATCCCTACGGTGAAGCATGGTGGTGGCAGCATCATGCTGTGTGGATGTTTTTCAGAGGCAGCGACTGGGTGACTAGTCAGGATCCAGGAGAAGATGACCAGAGTACAGAGAGATCCTTGATGAAAACCTGCTCAAAACCACAGACTGGGGCGAAGGTTCACCTTCCAACAGGACAACGACCCTGAGCACACAGCCAAGACAACACAGGAGTGGCTTATGGACAAGTCTCTGAATGTCCTTGACATTCATGAGCGGCCCAGCCAGATCCCGGACTTGAACCTGGTCTAACATCTCTGGAGACCTGAAAATAGCTGTGCAGCGACCCTCCCCATCTAACCTGACAGAGCTTGAGACGATCTGCAGAGAATAAGTTGTTATGGTCTAATCTGCGTAGAAGTAGAAGAATGGGAGAAATGGCATATATTATTATTATTTATTATTATAAGAATGGGAGAAACTCTCCAAATACAGGTGTGCCAAGCTTGTAGCATCAGACCCAAGAAGACCCGAGGCTGTAATCGCTGCCTAAGGTGCTGCAACAAAGTACTGAGTAAAGGGTCTGAATACTGATGTTAATGTGATTTCAGGGTGTTTTTAAAATACATTTGTCTAAACCTGTTTTGTCATTATGGGGTATTGTGATGTCATTATGGGGTATTGTGATGTCATTATGGGGTATTGTGATGTCATTATGGGGTATTGTGATGTCAGTATGGGGTATTGTGATGTCATTATGGGGTATTGTGATGTCATTATGGGGTATTGTGATGTCATTATGGGGTATTGTGATGTCATTATTGGGTATTGTGATGTCATTATTGGGTATTGTGATGTCATTATGGGGTATTGTGATGTCATTATGGGGTATTGTGTGTAGATTGATGAGGCATTTTAGAATAAGGCTGTAACATAACAAAATGTGTGTGTGGGGGGGGGTTCAATGTGGTCTGAATACTTCCAGAATGCACTGCACAACTTTAGAGGGGTTGGCACCCCCCCCTTGGGTTGTGCCGTGGCGGAGGTCTCTGTGGGCTATACTCGGCCTTGTCTCAGGATGGTAAGTTGGTGGTTGAAGATATCCATCTAGTGGTGTGGGGGCTGTGCTTTGGCAATGTGGGTGGGGTTATATCCTTCCTGTTTGGCCCTGTCCGGGGGTGTCATCGGATGGGGCCACAGTGTCTCCTGACCCCTCCTGTCTCAGCCTCCAGTATTTATGCTGCAGTAGTTTATGTGTCGGGGGGCTAGGGTCAGTTTGTTATATCTGGAGTACTTCTCCTGTCCTATTCGGTGTCCTGTGTGAATCTAAGTGTGCGTTCTCTAATTCTCTCTTTCTTTCTCTCTCTCGGAGGATCTGAGCCCGAGGACCATGCCTCAGGACTACCTGACATGATGACTCCTTGCTGTCCCCAGTCCACCTGGCCGTGCTGCTGCTCCAGTTTCAACTGTTCTGCCTGTGATTATTATTATTTGACCAAGCTGGTTATTTATGAACATTTGAACATCTTGGCCATGATCTGTTATAATCTCCACCTGGCACAGCCAGAAAAGGACTGGCCACCCCTCATAGCCTGGTTCCTCTCTAGGTTTCTTCCTAGGTTTTGGCCTTTCTAGGGAGTTTTTCCTAGCCACCGTGCTTCTACACCTGCATTGCTTGCTGTTTGGGGTTTCAGGCTGGGTTTCCGTACAGCACTTTGAGATATCAGCTGATGTACGAAGGGATTTATAAATACATTTGATTTGATTATAGGGAACACGGTGCCATTTGGGAAACAGACTACAACAGAGTTCCCATCCGATTTAAGTTCAGAGTAATACAAGGATTTATAATATAGTTATTGGCACGTAATGCTGCATAGACTGTATAAAAGGATAAGAGGACGAGGTGAACGCGTACATACCTTGCAGACGGCCATAGGGGGCCACCGTACTGTTGGGTCCAATATGACTTTACACACCCGTTTCTGTTTCTCGGGTTCCTGTGAGTTTGAGGAACACGTCTAGATTCAAACAGGAGGACTGTTGGTCAAAACGGTGCCAATATGACATTACTGCTATTGCATTGTTATAACTGAGACAACACATAGCAACGTATTTTTCTGTTTCTCAGGATAGTCGAGGAAGATAAGAACTTGCTGCACACACACACAATCTCCTTCCTAGCCGAACAGTTTGAGGAACGGACGTCAAGAAGATTCCAAAAACCAGGACGGCTGATGAGTGTCTGAATAAACTGTCGCTTGTCACATAAAAGAATATAACTAATCAACAAATAATTTATTTGATCAAATAACCAACTGTGATTTTTTTCATGGTTTAATAGCAGAAACAAATAACCCACAAACGTAATAGTCTGCTGGTCCTATACGTGTAGGAACCAACCTTACCCGTTCGGCCGGAACAGTTCGCTCGTCCTGTCCACGGTCGGAACCGATAACGGAGTTGCACGACAGTAATCTCAGACATTTCGACGACTGAGACTGTCTCCACTGTAGAATAATTAACTCTCCCGAGACTAAACGTCTAAACATTTCATAAATAAATCAGAATTAAATCAATTTAAGCAAACGGTTGACTGACTTGACTGACATTTCGTTCGTGTTTTTCTTTAGACGTGTCCGTCTCTTATAATTTACCCCGTTCTCCTTGGCTATTTTAAACTCAGTTCCCCTCCCTAACATCAAGCAAAATTGAGACCCAAAGATTTTGGAATAGATACGGGTACAACAAATCGTATACAGCTACTCATTCAAAGGTTTTTTCTTTATTTTTACTATTTTCTTCATTGTAGAATAATAGTGAAGACATCAAAAACTATGAAATAACACATATGGAATCATGTAGTAACCAAAAAAAAGTGTTGAATGAAAAATATATTTTATATTTGAGATTCTTCAAAGTAGCAACCCTTTGCCTTGATAAAAGCTTTGCACACTCTTAGCATTCTCTCAACCAGCTTCACCTGGAATGTTTTTTCCAACAGTCTTGAAGGAGTTCCCGCACATGCTGAGCACTTGTTGGCTGCTTTTCCTTCACTCTGCGATCCAACTCATCCCAAACCATCTCAAATTGGGTTGAAGCCCGGTGATTGTGGAGGCCAATAGATTTTGGAATAGAGACAAGGGTACAAATCATATACGCATTTATTAGCATTTTATAACAAAACATTTACAAGGTAGAAAATGTGACTATGAAAACCCAAGAATGTAGCTGTGTGACTAAAGTAACATGTTATGGAAATGTACAAGATACATTCACATGGTAACGTGACCCCCTGACCCCGTGACCCCGTTCACATGGTAACGTGATACAGGCCAAGACTGACCCCTGACCCCCTGACCCGTTCACATGGTAAGGTGATACAGGACAAGACTGACCCCGTGACCCCGTTCACATGGTAAGGTGATACAGGACAAGACTGACCCCCTGACCCCGTTCACATGGTAAGGTGATACAGGACAAGACTGACCCCCTGACCCCGTTCACATGGTAAGGTGATACAGGACAAGACTGACCCCGTGACCCCCTGACCCCGTTCACATGGTAAGGTGATACAGGACAAGACTGACATGGTAAGGTGATACAGGACAAGACCCCTGACCCCGTTCACATGGTAAGGTGATACAGGACAAAGACCCCTGACCCCGTTCACATGGTAAGGTGATGACCCCCTGACCCCTGACCCGTTCACATGGTAAGGTGATACAGGACAAGACTGACCCCCTGACCCCGTGACCCCCTGACCCGTTCACATGGTAAGGTGATACAGGACAAGACTGACCCCCTGACCCCGTTCACATGGTAAGGTGATACAGGACAAGACTGACCCCGTGACCCCCTGACCCCGTTCACATGGTAAGGTGATACAGGACAAGACTGACCCCCTGACCCCGTTCACATGGTAAGGTGATACAGGACAAGACTGACCCCGTGACCCCCTGACCCCGTTCACATGGGAAGGTGATACAGGACAAGACTGACCCCGTGACCCCCTGACCCCGTTCACATGGTAAGGTGATACAGGACAAGACTGACCCCGTGACCCCCTGACCCCGTTCACATGGTAAGGTGATACAGGACAAGACTGACCCCCTGACCCCGTTCACATGGTAAGGTGATACAGGACAAGACTGACCCCGTGACCCCCTGACCCCGTTCACATGGTAAGGTGATACAGGACAAGACTGACCCCCTGACCCCGTTCACATGGTAAGGTGATACAGGACAAGACTGACCCCCTGACCCCGTTCACATGGTAAGGTGATACAGGACAAGACTGACTCCCTGACCCCCTGACCCCGTTCACATGGTAAGGTGATACAGGACAAGACTGACTCCCTGACCCCCTGACCCCGTTCACATGGTAAGGTGATACAGGACAAGACTGACACCCTGACCCCGTTCACATGGTAAGGTGTGGACCTACAGTCATACAATACAATAAAAGGACATGATACATCTAGTGTAGAAACGGGGTCAGTCTCTACAGACTGTAGAGTACAGTATGTAGTGACTATAACAGACTGTAGAGTACAGTATGTAGTGACTATAACAGACTGTAGAGTACAGTATGTAGTGACTATAACAGACTGTAGAGTACAGTATGTAGTGACTATAACAGACTGTAGAGTACAGTATGTAGTGACTATTTACAGACTGTAGAGTACAGTATGTAGTGACTATGCGCTACTTTGTCATGTAGTGCACTACTTTATCATGTAGTGCACTACTTTATCATGTAGTGCGCTACTTTGTCATGTAGTGCGCTACTTTGTCATGTAGTGCGCTACTTTATCATGTAGTGCCCTACTTTATCATGTAGTGCACTACTTTATCATGTAGTGCACTACTTTATCATGTAGTGCGCTACTTTATCATGTAGTGCGCTACTTTATCATGTAGTGCGCTACTTTATCATGTAGTGCGCTACTTTATCAGTGCTACTTTATCATGTAGTGCGCTACTTTATCATGTAGTGCGCTACTTTATCATGTAGTGCACTAAGGATGCATTGAAAGATGTCTTTATCACAGACAGTACACCCTATAATACTGATTATCAGCAGGGAAAAATAAAACAGGGACTAACAATAAGATGGACAGGTTTCAGCCTCCAGGTTGAGGATGTTTTAGTCAGATTAAAACAGGGACTAAAGAATAAGGTGGACAGGTTTCAGCCTCCAGGTTGAGGATGTTTTAGTCAGATTTAAAGAATAAGGTGGACAGGTTGAGGATGGTCAGATTAAAACAGGGACTAAAGAATAAGGTGGACAGGTTTCAGCCTCCAGGTTGAGGATGTTTTAGTCAGATTAAAACAGGGACTAAAGAATAAGGTGGACAGGTTTCAGCCTCCAGGTTGAGGATGTTTTAGTCAGAATAAAACAGGGACTAAAGAATAAGGTGGACAGGTTGAGGATGTTTTAGTCAGATTAAAACAGGGACTAAAGAATAAGGTGGACAGGTTTCAGCCTCCAGGTTGAGGATGTTTTAGTCAGATTAAAACAGGGACTAAAGAATAAGGTGGACAGGTTTCAGCCTCCAGGTTGAGGATGTTTTAGTCAGATTAAAACAGGGACTAAAGAATAAGGTGGACAGGTTTCAGCCTCCAGGTTGAGGATGTTTTAGTCAGAATAAAACAGGGACTAAAGAATAAGGTGGACAGGTTGAGGATGTTTTAGTCAGAATAAAACAGGGACTAAAGAATAAGGTGGACAGGTTTCAGCCTCCAGGTTGAGGATGTTCTAGTCAGATTAAAACAGGGACTAAAGAATAAGGTGGACAGGTTTCAGCCTCCAGGTTGAGGATGTTTTAGTCAGATTAAAACAGGATGAGACCAATGAAAATAACTGCAATGCAAATGTTATACACATTAAAACAGGATGAGACCAATGAAAATAACACAAAGTTATACACACACACACACACACACACACACACACACACACACACACACACACACACACACACACACACACACACACACACACACACACACACACACACACCGAGTATACTAAACATTAGGAACACCGTAATATTGAGTTGTACCCCTCCCCCCCTTCCCCTCCCGATCAGAACAGCCTCGATTGGTCGGGGACTTCACAAGGTGTGGAAAGCGTTCCACAGGGACACTGGCCCCATGTCGACTCAATGCTGTTCTCACAGTTGTGTCATAATTAGCCGGATGTCGTTTGGATGGTGGACCATTCTTGATACACACAGGAAAACTGTTTAGCATAAAAAAAAAAAAAACACACAAAAAAAACCCAGCAGCTTTGCAGTTCTTGACACAAACTGGTGCGGCTGGCTCTTACTACCATCCCCCGTTAAAAAAAAAGACAATTAAAATATTCTTGTCTTGTAACATTCACAATCCATGTCGCCAATTGGCTTGAAAATCCTTCTTTAAACCATGTCTCCTCCCCTCCTCATCTACATGTCTCCTCCCCTCCTCATCTACATGTCTCCTCCCCTCCTCATCTACATGTCTCCTCCCCTCCTCATCTCATCTCATCTACGTCTCCTCCCCTCCTCATCTACACGTCTCCTCCCCTCCTCATCTACACGTCTCCTCCCGTCTCATCTCGTCCCTCCCCCTCATCTACACGTCTCCTCCCCTCCTCATCTATCTACGTCTCCTCCCCTCCTCATCTACACGTCTCCTCCCCTCCTCATCTACACGTCTCCTCCCCTCCTCATCTACACGTCTCCTCCCCTCCTCATCTACACGTCTCCTCCCCTCCTCATCTACACGTCTCCTCCCCTCCTCATCTACACGTCTCCTCCCCTCCTCATCTACACGTCTCCTCCCCTCCTCATCTACACGTCTCCTCCCCTCCTCATCTACACGTCTCCTCCCCCTCATCTCGTCTCCTCTCCTCGTCTCGTCTCCTCCCTCCTCCCCTCCTCATCTACACGTCTCCTCCCCTCCTCATCTACACGTCTCCTCCCCTCCTCATCTACACGTCTCCTCCCCTCCTCATCTACACGTCTCCTCCCCTCCTCATCTACACGTCTCCTCCCCTCCTCATCTACACGTCTCCTCCCCTCCTCATCTACACGTCTCCTCCCCTCCTCATCTACATGTCTCCTCCCCTCCTCATCTACATGTCTCCTCCCCTCCTCATCTACACTGATTGAAGTGGATTTACCACGAGACATCAATAAGGGATCACCTGGTCAGTCTGTGTCACGGAAAGAATAGGTGTTCTTAATGTTCTGTATACTCAGTGTGTTTGTGTATATATACACACACACACACACTACATGAACAAAAGTATGTGGACACCTGCTCATCAAACATCTCATTCCAAAACCATGGTCTTTAATATGGAGTTGGTCCCCCTTTGCTGCTATAACAGCCTCCACTCTTCTGGGAAGTCATTAATATGGAGTTGGTCCCCCTTTGCTGCTATAACAGCCTCCACTCTTCTGGGAAGTCATTAATATGGAGTTGGTCCCCCTTTGCTGCTATAACAGCCTCCACTCTTCTGGGAAGTCATTAATATGGAGTTGGTCCCCCTTTGCTGCTATAACAGCCTCCACTCTTCTGGGAAGTCATTAATATGGAGTTGGTCCCCCTTTGCTGCTATAACAGCCTCCACTCTTCTGGGAAGTCATTAATATGGAGTTGGTCCCCCTTTGCTGCTATAACAGCCTCCACTCTTCTGGGAAGTCATTAATATGGAGTTGGTCCCCCTTTGCTGCTATAACAGCCTCCACTCTTCTGGGAAGTCATTAATATGGAGTTGGTCCCCCTTTGCTGCTATAACAGCCTCCACTCTTCTGGGAAGGCTTTCCACTAGATGTTGGAACATTGCTGCTATAACAGCCTCCACTCTTCTGAGAAGGCTTTCCACTAGATGTGGGAACATAGCTGCTATAACAGCCTCCACTCTTCTGGGAAGGCTTTCCACTAGATGTTGGAACATTGCTGCTATAACAGCCTCCACTCTTCTGGGAAGGCTTTCCACTAGATGTTGGGACATTGCTGCTATAACAACCTCCACTCTTCTGGAAAGGCTTTCCACTAGATGTTGGTACATTGCTGCTATAACAGCCTCCACTCTTCTGAGAAGGCTTTCCACTAGATGTTGGTACATTGCTGCTATAACAGCCTCCACTCTTCTGAGAAGGCTTTCCACTAGATGTTGGAACATTGCTGCAGGGGAACTTGCTTCCATTCAGCCACAAGATCATTAGTGAGGTCAGGCAGTGATGTTGGGCGATTAGTCCTGGTTCACAGTCGGCGTTCCAATTCATTGTCATGCTGAAACAGGAAAGGGCCTTCCCCAAATTATTGCCACAAAGTTGGAAGCACAGAATCGTCTAGAATGTCATTGTATGCTGTAGTGTTAAGATTTCCCTACACTGGAACTAAGGGGCCCACCCAGTCACCCTCCCTCTCCAAGGCCCACCCAGTCACCCTCCCTCTCCAGGGCCCACCCAGTCACCTTCCCTCTCCAGGGCCCACCCAGTCACCCTCCCTCTCTCTCCAGGGCCCACCCAGTCACCCTCCCTCTCTCTCCAGGGCCCACCCAGTCACCCTCCCTCCCTCGCCAGGGCCCACCCAGTCACCCTCCCTCCCTCGCCAGGGCCCACCCAGTCACCCTCCCTCCCTCTCCAGGGCCCACCCAGTCACCCTCCCTCCTCGCCAGGGCCCACCCAGTCACCCTCCCTCCCTCGCCAGGGCCCACCCAGTCACCCTCCCTCCCTCGCCAGGGCCCACCCAGTCACCCTCCCTCCCTCTCCAGGGCCCTCCCAGTCACCCTCCCTCTCTCTCCAGGGCCCACCCAGTCACCCTCCCTCCCTCGCCAGGGCCCACCCAGTCACCCTCCCTCCCCCGCCAGGGCCCACCCAGTCACCCTCCCTCTCTCTCCAGGGCCCACCCAGTCACCCTCCCTCCCTCTCCAGGGCCCACCCAGTCACCCTCCCTCTCTATCCAGGGCCCACCCAGTCATCCTCCGTCTTTTTCCAGGGCCCACCCAGTCACCCTCCCTCTCTCTCGCCAGGGCCCACCCAGTCACCTCCCTCTCTCTCCAGGGCCCACCCAGTCACCCTCCCTCTCTCCAGGGCCCACCCAGTCACCCTCCCTCTCTCCAGGGCCCACCCAGTCACCCTCCCTCTCTCCAGGGCCCACCCAGTCATCCTCCTTGTCTCTCGCCAGGGCCCACCCAGTCATCCTCCCTCTCTCTCCAGGGCCCACCCAGTCACCCTCCCTGTCTCTCGCCAGGGCCCACCCAGTCATCCTCTCTCTCTCTCTCCAGGGCCCACCCAGTCACCCTCCGTCTCTCTCCAGGGCCCACCCAGTCATCCTCTCTCTCTCTCTCCAGGGCCCACCCAGTCACCCTCCCTCTCTCTCCAGGGTTGGACAGTCCGCTCCACCATCGTAGTCCTGTGAGCTCGGGGCCGACGGTGGCGGTGGTTCATTGGTCTTGGGAGCATCATCTCGGCTGGTGGTGGAGTCCGTAGACCTCTACACAGCACGTACTTTGAAAAGAAACCAAAGAGACTGTCATTTTAATGTTGTTTGAATTGAAGGTGGGGCTCGGGGATGGGATAAACCAATCGGGTAAGGAAGGAGGAGCCCGGTGGAGGGGAGGGGCTAGGATATGACATCATGAGTGTCGCTGTTAGGTTGTTGTTGACGGTTGGCCACGGGAGGGAGGGGCTTGCCGAAGAACTCTGAAAAAGAGAGTGAGGAGGAAGAATGGAGGAAGAGAGAGGAGGAGGAAGAGGAGGAGGAGACAGAATTACATTAGCTACATCTATGTAAGGCTGGGTACTGGTTACTAATAGCTGAAATCAAAAATCAGAGCTTGTCAGAAATGTGATCTGACAACTTCCTGTACGATATATTAACACGGTCAACTACATACAACTACATACAGCCCATAGATCAAGATGACCTGACCCACGTAACAGACACCGACTAAAGGGACAGGATACAGGTGGCCTTTAATCCAACTTCCTGTACGATATATTAACACGACTTCCATCAGACAGAGAAGACAGACAATTACAAAATGTTTTCAGAGGAGATGGGGTCAGTGTTTAACATGCTCTATAGACAGAGAGAGGAAATGGGGTCAGTGTTTAACATGCTCTATAGACAGAGAGAGGAGATGGGGTCAGTGTTTAACATGCTCTATAGACAGAGAGGAAATGGGGTCAGTGTTTAACATGCTCTATAGACAGAGAGGAAATGGGGTCAGTGTTTAACATGCTCTATAGACAGAGAGGAAATGGGGTCAGTGTTTAACATGCTCTGTAGAATGAGAGAGGAATTGGGGTCAGTGTTTAACATGCTCTGTAGAATGAGAGAGGAATTGGGGTCAGTGTTTAACATGCTTTATAGACAGAGAGGAAATGGGGTCAGTGTTTAACATGCTCTATAGACAGAGAGGAAATGGGGTCAGTGTTTAACATGCTCTGTAGAATGAGAGAGGAATTGGGGTCAGTGTTTAACATGCTCTATAGACAGAGAGGAAATGGGGTCAGTGTTTAACATGCTCTGTAGACAGAGAGGAAATGGGGTCAGTGTTTAACATGCTCTATAGACAGAGAGGAAATGGGGTCAGTGTTTAACATGCTCTATAGACAGAGAGGAAATGGGGTCAGTGTTTAACATGCTCTGTAGACAGAGAGGAGATGGGGTCAGTGTTTAACATGCTCTGTAGACAGAGAGGAGATGGGGTCAGTGTTTAACATGCTCTATAGACAGAGAGGAAATGGGGTCAGTGTTTAACATGCTCTGTAGACAGAGAGGAGATGGGGTCAGTGTTTAACATGCTCTGTAGACAGAGAGGAGATGGGGTCAGTGTTTAACATGCTCTATAGACAGAGAGGAAATGGGGTCAGTGTTTAACATGCTCTGTAGACAGAGAGGAGATGGGGTCAGTGTGCTTTAGACATGCATCTGTAGACAGAGAGGAAATGGGGTCAGTGTTTAACATGCTCTATAGACAGAGAGGAAATGGGGTCAGTGTTTAACATGCTCTGTAGACAGAGAGGAGATGGGGTCAGTGTTTAACATGCTCTGTAGACAGAGAGGAGATGGGGTCAGTGTTTAACATGCTCTGTAGACAGAGAGGAAATGGGTCAGTGTTTAACATGCTCTATAGACAGAGAGCAAATGGGGTCAGTGTTTAACATGCTCTATAGACAGAGAGGAGATGGGGTCAGTGTTTAACATGCTCTATAGACAGAGAGAGGAAATGGGGTCAGTGTTTAACATGCTCTATAGACAGAGAGGAAATGGGGTCAGTGTTTAACATGCTCTGTAGAATGAGAGAGGAATTGGGGTCAGTGTTTAACATGCTTTATAGACAGAGAGGAAATGGGGTCAGTGTTTAACATGCTCTATAGACAGAGAGGAAATGGGGTCAGTGTTTAACATGCTCTATAGACAGAGAGGAAATGGGGTCAGTGTTTAACATGCTCTATAGACAGAGAGGAAATGGGGTCAGTGTTTAACATGCTCTATAGACAGAGAGAGGAAATGGGGTCAGTGTTTAACATGCTCTATAGACAGAGAGGAAATGGGGTCAGTGTTTAACATGCTCTATAGACAGAGAGGAAATGGGGTCAGTGTTTAACATGCTCTATAGACAGAGAGGAAATGGGGTCAGTGTTTAACATGCTCTATAGACAGAGAGGAGATGGGGTCAGTGTTTAACATGCTCTATAGACAGAGAGGAAATGGGGTCAGTGTTTAACATGCTCTGTAGACAGAGAGGAAATGGGGTCAGTGTTTAACATGCTCTATAGACAGAGGGGAAATGGGGTCAGTGTTTAACATGCTCTGTAGACAGAGAGGAAATGGGGTCAGTGTTTAACATGCTCTGTAGACAGAGGAAATGGGGTCAGTGTTTAACATGCTCTATAGACAGAGAGGAAATGGGGTCAGTGTTTAACATGCTCTATAGACAGAGAGGAAATGGGGTCAGTGTTTAACATGCTCTATAGACAGAGAGGAAATGGGGTCAGTGTTTAACATGCTCTATAGACAGAGAGAGGAAATGGGGTCAGTGTTTAACATGCTCTATAGACAGAGAGGAAATGGGGTCAGTGTTTAACATGCTCTATAGACAGAGAGGAAATGGGGTCAGTGTTTAACATGCTCTATAGACAGAGAGGAGATGGGGTCAGTGTTTAACATGCTCTATAGACAGAGAGGAAATGGGGTCAGTGTTTAACATGCTCTATAGACAGAGAGGAAATGGGGTCAGTGTTTAACATGCTCTATAGACAGAGAGGAAATGGGGTCAGTGTTTAACATGACTCTATAGACAGAGAGGAAATGGGGTCAGTGTTTAACATGCTCTATAGACAGAGAGGAAATGGGGTCAGTGTTTAACATGCTCTGTAGAATGGGAGAGGAATTGGGGTCAGTGTTTAACATGCTCTGTAGAATGAGAGAGGAATTGGGGTCAGTGTTTAACATGCTTTATAGACAGAGAGGAAATGGGGTCAGTGTTTAACATGCTCTATAGACAGAGAGGAAATGGGGTCAGTGTTTAACATGCTCTATAGACATGAGAGAGGAAATGGGGTCAGTGTTTGGGGTAGAATGAGAGAGGAATTGGGGTCAGTGTTTAACATGCTCTGTAGAATGAGAGGAATTGGGGTCAGTGTTTAACATGCTCTATAGACAGAGAGGAAATGGGGTCAGTGTTTAACATGCTCTGTAGACAGAGAGGAAATGGGGTCAGTGTTTAACATGCTCTATAGACAGAGAGGAAATGGGGTCAGTGTTTAACATGCTCTATAGACAGAGAGGAAATGGGGTCAGTGTTTAACATGCTCTGTAGACAGAGAGGAGATGGGGTCAGTGTTTAACATGCTCTGTAGACAGAGAGGAGATGGGGTCAGTGTTTAACATGCTCTATAGACAGAGAGGAAATGGGGTC
This sequence comes from Oncorhynchus gorbuscha, assembly GCF_021184085.1. Classification (NCBI taxonomy): domain Eukaryota; kingdom Metazoa; phylum Chordata; class Actinopteri; order Salmoniformes; family Salmonidae; genus Oncorhynchus; species Oncorhynchus gorbuscha. Next base: position 186,016 of record NW_025745406.1, read on the forward strand.
AGTGTTTAACATGCTCTGTAGACAGAGAGGAGATGGGGTCAGTGTTTAACATGCTCTGTAGACAGAGAGGAAATGGGGTCAGTGTTTAACATGCTCTATAGACAGAGAGGAAATGGGGTCAGTGTTTAACATGCTCTGTAGACAGAGAGGAGATGGGGTCAGTGTTTAACATGCTCTGTAGACAGAGAGGAGATGGGGTCAGTGTTTAACATGCTCTGTAGACAGAGAGGAAATGGGTCAGTGTTTAACATGCTCTATAGACAGAGAGCAAATGGGGTCAGTGTTTAACATGCTCTATAGACAGAGAGGAAATGGGGTCAGTGTTTAACATGCTCTATAGACAGAGAGGAAATGGGGTCAGTGTTTAACATGCTCTATAGACAGAGAGGAAATGGGGTCAGTGTTTAACATGCTCTGTAGAATGAGAGAGGAATTGGGGTCAGTGTTTAACATGCTTTATAGACAGAGAGGAAATGGGGTCAGTGTTTAACATGCTCTATAGACAGAGAGGAAATGGGGTCAGTGTTTAACATGCTCTATAGACAGAGAGGAAATGGGGTCAGTGTTTAACATGCTCAGTGTTTATATAGACAGAGAGGAAATGGGGTCAGTGTTTAACATGCTCTATAGACAGAGAGAGGAAATGGGGTCAGTGTTTAACATGCTCTATAGACAGAGAGGAAATGGGGTCAGTGTTTAACATGCTCTGTAGACAGAGAGGAGATGGGGTCAGTGTTTAACATGCTCTGTAGACAGAGAGGAGATGGGGTCAGTGTTTAACATGCTCTGTAGACAGAGAGGAAATGGGTCAGTGTTTAACATGCTCTATAGACAGAGAGGAAATGGGGTCAGTGTTTAACATGCTCTATAGACAGAGAGGAGATGGGGTCAGTGTTTAACATGCTCTATAGACAGAGAGAGGAAATGGGGTCAGTGTTTAACATGCTCTATAGACAGAGAGGAAATGGGGTCAGTGTTTAACATGCTCTGTAGAATGAGAGAGGAATTGGGGTCAGTGTTTAACATGCTTTATAGACAGAGAGGAAATGGGGTCAGTGTTTAACATGCTCTATAGACAGAGAGGAAATGGGGTCAGTGTTTAACATGCTCTATAGACAGAGAGGAAATGGGGTCAGTGTTTAACATGCTCTATAGACAGAGAGGAAATGGGGTCAGTGTTTAACATGCTCTATAGACAGAGAGAGGAAATGGGGTCAGTGTTTAACATGCTCTATAGACAGAGAGGAAATGGGGTCAGTGTTTAACATGCTCTATAGACAGAGAGGAAATGGGGTCAGTGTTTAACATGCTCTATAGACAGAGAGGAAATGGGGTCAGTGTTTAACATGCTCTATAGACAGAGAGGAGATGGGGTCAGTGTTTAACATGCTCTATAGACAGAGAGGAAATGGGGTCAGTGTTTAACATGCTCTGTAGACAGAGAGGAAATGGGGTCAGTGTTTAACATGCTCTATAGACAGAGGGGAAATGGGGTCAGTGTTTAACATGCTCTGTAGACAGAGAGGAAATGGGGTCAGTGTTTAACATGCTCTGTAGACAGAGAGAGGAAATGGGGTCAGTGTTTAACATGCTCTATAGACAGAGAGGAAATGGGGTCAGTGTTTAACATGCTCTATAGACAGAGAGGAAATGGGGTCAGTGTTTAACATGCTCTATAGACAGAGAGGAAATGGGGTCAGTGTTTAACATGCTCTATAGACAGAGAGAGGAAATGGGGTCAGTGTTTAACATGCTCTATAGACAGAGAGGAAATGGGGTCAGTGTTTAACATGCTCTATAGACAGAGAGGAAATGGGGTCAGTGTTTAACATGCTCTATAGACAGAGAGGAGATGGGGTCAGTGTTTAACATGCTCTATAGACAGAGAGGAAATGGGGTCAGTGTTTAACATGCTCTATAGACAGAGAGGAAATGGGGTCAGTGTTTAACATGCTCTATAGACAGAGAGGAAATGGGGTCAGTGTTTAACATGCTCTATAGACAGAGAGGAAATGGGGTCAGTGTTTAACATGCTCTATAGACAGAGAGGAAATGGGGTCAGTGTTTAACATGCTCTGTAGAATGAGAGAGGAATTGGGGTCAGTGTTTAACATGCTCTGTAGAATGAGAGAGGAATTGGGGTCAGTGTTTAACATGCTTTATAGACAGAGAGGAAATGGGGTCAGTGTTTAACATGCTCTATAGACAGAGAGGAAATGGGGTCAGTGTTTAACATGCTCTGTAGAATGAGAGAGGAATTGGGGTCAGTGTTTAACATGCTCTGTAGAATGAGAGAGGAATTGGGGTCAGTGTTTAACATGCTCTATAGACAGAGAGGAAATGGGGTCAGTGTTTAACATGCTCTGTAGACAGAGAGGAAATGGGGTCAGTGTTTAACATGCTCTATAGACAGAGAGGAAATGGGGTCAGTGTTTAACATGCTCTATAGACAGAGAGGAAATGGGGTCAGTGTTTAACATGCTCTGTAGACAGAGAGGAGATGGGGTCAGTGTTTAACATGCTCTGTAGACAGAGAGGAGATGGGGTCAGTGTTTAACATGCTCTATAGACAGAGAGGAAATGGGGTCAGTGTTTAACATGCTCTGTAGACAGAGAGGAGATGGGGTCAGTGTTTAACATGCTCTGTAGACAGAGAGGAAATGGGGTCAGTGTTTAACATGCTCTATAGACAGAGAGGAAATGGGGTCAGTGTTTAACATGCTCTGTAGACAGAGAGGAGATGGGGTCAGTGTTTAACATGCTCTGTAGACAGAGAGGAGATGGGGTCAGTGTTTAACATGCTCTGTAGACAGAGAGGAAATGGGTCAGTGTTTAACATGCTCTATAGACAGAGAGCAAATGGGGTCAGTGTTTAACATGCTCTATAGACAGAGAGGAGATGGGGTCAGTGTTTAACATGCTCTATAGACAGAGAGAGGAAATGGGGTCAGTGTTTAACATGCTCTATAGACAGAGAGGAAATGGGGTCAGTGTTTAACATGCTCTGTAGAATGAGAGAGGAATTGGGGTCAGTGTTTAACATGCTTTATAGACAGAGAGGAAATGGGGTCAGTGTTTAACATGCTCTATAGACAGAGAGGAAATGGGGTCAGTGTTTAACATGCTCTATAGACAGAGAGGAAATGGGGTCAGTGTTTAACATGCTCTATAGACAGAGAGGAAATGGGGTCAGTGTTTAACATGCTCTATAGACAGAGAGAGGAAATGGGGGGTCATGTGTTTAACATGCTCTATAGACAGAGAGGAAATGGGGTCAGTGTTTAACATGCTCTATAGACAGAGAGGAAATGGGGTCAGTGTTTAACATGCTCTATAGACAGAGAGGAAATGGGGTCAGTGTTTAACATGCTCTATAGACAGAGAGGAGATGGGGTCAGTGTTTAACATGCTCTATAGACAGAGAGGAAATGGGGTCAGTGTTTAACATGCTCTGTAGACAGAGAGGAAATGGGGTCAGTGTTTAACATGCTCTATAGACAGAGGGGAAATGGGGTCAGTGTTTAACATGCTCTGTAGACAGAGAGGAAATGGGGTCAGTGTTTAACATGCTCTGTAGACAGAGAGAGGAAATGGGGTCAGTGTTTAACATGCTCTATAGACAGAGAGGAAATGGGGTCAGTGTTTAACATGCTCTATAGACAGAGAGGAAATGGGGTCAGTGTTTAACTTGCTCTATAGACAGAGAGAGGAAATGGGGACAGTGTTTAACATGCTCTATAGACAGAGAGGAAATGGGGTCAGTGTTTAACATGCTCTATAGACAGAGAGGAAATGGGGTCAGTGTTTAACATGCTCTGTAGACAGAGAGTAAATGGGGTCAGTGTTTAACATGCTCTATAGACAGAGAGAGGAAATGGGGTCAGTGTTTAACATGCTCTATAGACAGAGAGGAAATGGGGTCAGTTTTTAACATGCTCTGTAGACAGAGAGGAAATGGGGTCAGTGTTTAACATGCTCTATAGACAGTGAGAGGAAATGGGGTCAGTGTTTAACATGCTCTATAGACAGAGAGGAAATGGGGTCAGTGTTTAACATGCTCTGTACGCAGAGAGGAAATGGGGTCAGTGTTTAACATGCTCTGTAGACAGAGAGGAAATGGGGTCAGTGTTTAACATGCTCTATAGACAGAGAGGAAATGGGGTCAGTGTTTAACATGCTCTATAGACAGAGAGCAAATGGGGTCAGTGTTTAACATGCTCTATAGACAGAGAGAGGAAATGGGGTCAGTGTTTAACATGCTCTATAGACAGAGAGGAAATGGGGTCGGTGTTTAACATGGAATAAGAGCCATTATCAGCTGTTAGTGAAAGAGAAGAAACAACAGCATGCCATGAACATGCTGCGAGATGAGGAACAGACAGATGGTTAGTTAGTGGTTAGTTAGTGGTTAGTTAGTGGTTAACATACAGCAGTGGAGTGGTGGTGGTGGAGACAGTCAGATGACAGGTCTAGACAGTCACTTTAAACATCATTACCGGATCGGCTCCTATCGCCAAGAGGCTCCAGCTTGGGAAGCCTAGACATTTTGGGAGTAGCCCATCCCACTAAAACAACAAAACACATTATTAATAGAAGCCCCTCCCACTACAACAACTAAATACATTATTAGTAGAAGCCCATCCCACTAAAACAACAAAACACATTATTAATAGAAGTCCCTCCCACTAAAACAACAACTAAATACATTATTAGTAGAAGCCGATCCCACTAAAACAACAAAACACATTATTAATAGAAGCCCCTCCCACTAAAACAACAAAACACATTATTAATAGAAGCCCATCCCACTAAAACAACAAAACACATTATTAGTAGAAGCCCCTCCCACTAAAACAACAACAACTAAACACATTATTAATAGAAGCCCATCTCACTAAAACAACAAAACACATTATTAGTAGAAGCCCATCCCACTAAAACAACAAAATACATTATTAGTAGAAGCCCCTCCCACTAAAACAACAACTAAATACATTATTAGTAGAAGCCCCTCCCACTAAAACAACAACTAAATACATTATTAGTAGAAGCCCATCCCACTACAACAACAACAACTAAATACATTATTAGTAGAAGCCCATCCCACTAAAACAACACCAACTAAATACATTATTAGTAGAAGCCGATCCCACTAAAACAACAAAACACATTATTAATAGAAGCCCCTCCCACTAAAACAACAAAACACATTATTAATAGAAGCCCATCACACTAAAACAACAAAACACATTATTAGTAGAAGCCCCTCCCACTAAAACAACAACAACTAAACACATTATTAATAGAAGCCCATCCCACTAAAACAACAAAACACATTATTAGTAGAAGCCCATCCCACTAAAACAACAAAATACATTATTAGTAGAAGCCCCTCCCACTAAAACAACAACTAAATACATTATTAGTAGAAGCCCATCCCACTACAACAACAACAACTAAATACATTATTAGTAGAAGCCCATCCCACTAAAACAACACCAACTAAATACATTATTAGTAGAAGCCCCTCCCACTAAAACAACTAAATACATTATTAGTAGAAGCCCCTCCCACTAAAACAACTAAATACATTATTAGTAGAAGCCCCTCCCACTAAAACAACTAAATACATTATTAGTAGAAGCCCATCCCACTAAAACAACACCAACTAAATACATGATTAGTAGAAGCCCATCACACTAAAACAACTAAATACATTATTAGTAGAAGCCCATCCCACTAAAACAACTAAATACATTATTAGTAGAAGCCCATCCCACTAAAACAACTAAACACATTATTAGTAGAAGCCCATCCCACTAAAACAACACCAACTAAATACATTATTAGTAGAAGCCCATCCCACTAAAACAACTAAATACATTATTAGTAGAAGCCCATCCCACTAAAACAACACCAACTAAATACATTATTAGTAGAAGCCCCTCCCACTAAAACAACTAAACATTATTAGTAGAAGCCCATCACACTAAAACAACTAAATACATAATTAGTAGAAGCCCCTCCCACTAAAACAACAACTAAATACATTATTAGTAGAAGCCCATCACACTAAAACAACTAAACACATTATTAGTAGAAGCCCATCCCACTACAACAACAACTAAATACATTATTAGTAGAAGCCCATCCCACTAAAACAACAACTAAACACATTATTAATAGAAGCCCATCCCACTAAAACAACAAAACACATTATTAGTAGAATTAAGCCCATCCCACTAAAACAACAAAATACATTATTAGTAGAAGCCCCTCCCACTAAAACAACAACTAAATACATTATTAGTAGAAGCCCCTCCCACTAAAACAACAACTAAATACATTATTAGTAGAAGCCCATCCCACTACAACAACAACAACTAAATACATTATTAGTAGAAGCCCATCCCACTAAAACAACACCAACTAAATACATTATTAGTAGAAGCCCATCCCACTAAAACAACAAAACACATTATTAATAGAAGCCCCTCCCACTAAAACAACAAAACACATTATTAATAGAAGCCCATCACACTAAAACAACAAAACACATTATTAGTAGAAGCCCCTCCCACTAAAACAACAACAACTAAACACATTATTAATAGAAGCCCATCCCACTAAAACAACAAAACACATTATTAGTAGAAGCCCATCCCACTAAAACAACAAAATACATTATTAGTAGAAGCCCCTCCCACTAAAACAACAACTAAATACATTATTAGTAGAAGCCCATCCCACTACAACAACAACAACTAAATACATTATTAGTAGAAGCCCATCCCACTAAAACAACACCAACTAAATACATTATTAGTAGAAGCCCCTCCCACTAAAACAACTAAATACATTATTAGTAGAAGCCCCTCCCACTAAAACAACTAAATACATTATTAGTAGAAGCCCCTCCCACTAAAACAACTAAATACATTATTAGTAGAAGCCCATCCCACTAAAACAACACCAACTAAATACATGATTAGTAGAAGCCCATCACACTAAAACAACTAAATACATTATTAGTAGAAGCCCATCCCACTAAAACAACTAAATACATTATTAGTAGAAGCCCATCCCACTAAAACAACTAAACACATTATTAGTAGAAGCCCATCCCACTAAAACAACACCAACTAAATACATTATTAGTAGAAGCCCATCCCACTAAAACAACTAAATACATTATTAGTAGAAGCCCATCCCACTAAAAACAACACCAACTAAATACATTATTAGTAGAAGCCCCTCCCACTAAAACAATTAAACATTATTAGTAGAAGCCCATCACACTAAAACAACTAAATACATAATTAGTAGAAGCCCCTCCCACTAAAACAACAACTAAATACATTATTAGTAGAAGCCCATCACACTAAAACAACTAAACACATTATTAGTAGAAGCCCATCCCACTACAACAACAACTAAATACATTATTAGTAGAAGCCCATCCCACTAAAACAACAACTAAACACATTATTAATAGAAGCCCATCCCACTAAAACAACAAAACACATTATTAGTAGAAGCCCATCCCACTAAAACAACAAAATACATTATTAGTAGAAGCCCCTCCCACTAAAACAACAACTAAATACATTATTAGTAGAAGCCCCTCCCACTAAAACAACAACTAAATACATTATTAGTAGAAGCCCATCCCACTACAACAACAACAACTAAATACATTATTAGTAGAAGCCCATCCCACTAAAACAACACCAACTAAATACATTATTAGTAGAAGCCGATCCCACTAAAACAACAAAACACATTATTAATAGAAGCCCCTCCCACTAAAACAACAAAACACATTATTAATAGAAGCCCATCCCACTAAAACAACAAAACACATTATTAGTAGAAGCCCATCCCACTAAAACAACAACAACTAAACACATTATTAATAGAAGCCCATCCCACTAAAACAACAAAACACATTATTAGTAGAAGCCCATCCCACTAAAACAACAAAATACATTATTAGTAGAAGCCCCTCCCACTAAAACAACAACTAAATACATTATTAGTAGAAGCCCATCCCACTACAACAACAACAACTAAATACATTATTAGTAGAAGCCCATCCCACTAAAACAACACCAACTAAATACATTATTAGTAGAAGCCCCTCCCACTAAAACAACTAAATACATTATTAGTAGAAGCCCATCCCACTAAAACAACACCAACTAAATACATTATTAGTAGAAGCCCCTCCCACTAAAACAACTAAACACATTATTAGTAGAAGCCCATCACACTAAAACAACTAAATACATTATTAGTAGAAGCCCCTCCCACTAAAACAACAACAACTAAATACATTATTAGTAGAAGCCCCTCCCACTAAAACAACACCAACTAAATACATTATTAGTAGAAGCCCCTCCCACTAAAACAACTAAACACATTATTAGTAGAAGCCCATCACACTAAAACAACTAAATACATTATTAGTAGAAGCCCCTCCCACTAAAACAACACCAACTAAATACATTATTAGTAGAAGCCCATCCCACTAAAACAACAACTAAATACATTATTAGTAGAAGCCCATCCCACTAAAACAACTAAATACATTATTAGTAGAAGCCCATCCCACTAAAACAACTAAATACATTATTAGTAGAAGCCCATCCCACTAAAACAACTAAACACATTATTAGTAGAAGCCCATCCCACTAAAACAACACCAACTAAATACATTATTAGTAGAAGCCCATCCCACTAAAACAACTAAATACATTATTAGTAGAAGCCCATCCCACTAAAACAACACCAACTAAATACATTATTAGTAGAAGCCCCTCCCACTAAAACAACTAAACACATTATTAGTAGAAGCCCATCCCACTAAAACAACACCAACTAAATACATTATTAGTAGAAGCCCATCCCACTAAAACAACTAAATACATTATTAGTAGAAGCCCATCCCACTAAAACAACACCAACTAAATACATTATTAGTAGAAGCCCCTCCCACTAAAACAACTAAACACATTATTAGTAGAAGCCCATCACACTAAAACAACAACTAAATACATTATTAGTAGAAGCCCATCCCACTAAAACAACACCAACTAAATACATTATTAGTAGAAGCCCATCCCACTAAAACAACAACTAAACACATTATTAGTAGAAGCCCCTCCCACTAAAACAACAACAACTAAATACATTATTAGTAGAAGCCCATCCCACTAAAACAACAGCAACTAAACACATTATTAGTAGAAGCCCATCCCACTAAAACAACACCAACTAAATACATTATTAGTAGAAGCCCATCCCACTAAAACAACACCAACTAAATACATTATTAATAGAAGCCCATCCCACTAAAACAACTAAATACATTATTAGTAGAAGCCCATCACACTAAAACAACACCAACTAAATACATTATTAATAGAAGCCCATCCCACTAAAACAACTAAATACATTATTAGTAGAAGCCCATCCCACTAAAACAACACCAACTAAATACATTATTAATAGAAGCCCATCCCACTAAAACAACTAAATACATTATTAGTAGAAGCCCCTCCCACTAAAACAACTAAACACATTATTAGTAGAAGCCCATCCCGCTACAACAACAACTAAACACATTATTAGTAGAAGCCCCTCCCACTAAAACAACAACTAAATACATTATTAGTAGAAGCCCATCCCGCTACAACAACAACTAAATACATTATTAGTAGAAGCCCATCCCGCTACAACAACAACAACTAAATACATTATTAGTAGAAGCCCCTCCCACTACAACAACAACTAAATTATTAGTAGAAGCCCATCCCACTAAAACAACAACTAAATACATTATTAGTAGAAGCCCATCCTACTACAACAACTAAATACATTATTAGTAGAAGCCCATCCTACTACAACAACTAAATACATTATTAGTAGAAGCCCATCCCACTAAAACAACAACTAAATACATTATTAGTAGAAGCCCATCCCACTACAACAACTAAACACATTATTAGTAGAAGCCCATCCCACTACAACAACAACTAAATACATTATTAGTAGAAGCCCATCCCACTAAAACAACAACTAAATACATTATTAGTAGAAGCCCATCCCACTACAACAACTAAATACATTATTAGTAGAAGCCCATCCCACTACAACAACAACAAAATACATTATTAGTAGAAGCCCCTCCCACTAAAACAACAACTAAACACATTATTAGTAGAAGCCCATCCTACTACAACAACAACAACTAAATACATTATTAGTAGAAGCCCATCCTACTAAAACAAAGAAATCAACATGTTGATACTGATTAAACTGTTCCAGCCCAGTCATTGGTCTGCCACACCTGTGGTGGAGGTGTCTCTCTCACCAGGTAGTGGTGGAGGTGTGTCTCTCACCAGGTAGTGGTGGAGGTATGTCTCTCACCAGGTAGTGGTGGAGGTGTGTCTCTCACCAGGTAGTGGTGGAGGTGTGTCTCTCACCAGGTAGTGGTGGAGGTGTGTCTCTCACCAGGTAGTGGTGGAGGTGTGTCTCTCACCAGGTAGTGGTGAAGGTGTGGGGATCTCACCAGGTAGTGGTGGAGGTGTGTCTCTCACCAGGTAGTGGTGGAGGTGTGTCTCTCACCAGGTAGTGGTGGAGGTGTGGGGCTCTCGGGGGCTGCTGTCTCCTCCGTCCTCAGAGGGTCCACTCTGTGTTTCCTCTTCAGTCTCAGTTTACTCGTCTTCTTCTTCGTCCTCTCCACTGAGGCTGCACCGCTTTCTGGAGTCTGTCTCTCGCTGTCCTCTTCCTCCTCCTCCTCCTCCTCCTCTTCCTCTTCCTGCCCTCCTTCTCCAGCATCGTTGGCACCACCCACCTGACCTCCTGTCGGTCTCTTCTTCAGCTTGTCTTCATTCTGCATGGATGGAACCCAAGATGGCATTAATACAGCTGGACCCCCCCCATGACATTAACACAGCTGGAACCCCCCATGGCATTAATACAGATGGAACCACCCATGGCATTAATACAGCTGGCATTAATACAGATGGATTCTCCCCATGGCATTAATACAGCTGGAACCCCCCTGGCATTAATACAGCTGGAACCCCCCCATGGCATTAATACAGCTGGACCCCCCATGGCATTAATACAGATGGATCCCCCATGGCATTAATACAGCTGGACCCCCCATGGCATTAATACAGATGGAACCCCCATGGCATTAATACAGATGGATCCCCCATGGCATTAATACAGCTGGACCCCCCATGGCATTAATACAGATGGAACCCCCATGGCATTAATACAGATGGAACCACCCATGGCATTAATACAGCTGGAACCACCCATGGCATTAATACAGATGGAACCCCCCATGGCATTAATGCAGATGGAACCCCCCATGGCATTAATACCGATGGAACCCCCCATGGCATTAATACAGATGGAACCCCCCATGGCATTAATACAGATGGAACCACCCCATGGCATTAATACAGATGGAACCACCCCATGGCGTTAATACAGATGGAACCACTCATGGCATTAATACAGATGGAACCCCCCATGGCATTAATACAGATGGAACCACCCATGGCGTTAATACAGATGGAACCACCCATGGCATTAATACAGATGGAACCACCCCATGGCGTTAATACAGATGGAACCACTCATGGCATTAATACAGATGGAACCACCCATGGCATTAATACAGATGGAACCACCCATGGCATTAATACAGATGGAAACCACCCATGGCATTAATACAGATGGAACCACCCATGGCATTAATACAGATGAAACCACCCAATCCATTGACCCTGCGGCTCAAATGGCACCCTAGTCCCTAAAGGGGACACTACAACGAACACATAGGGCTCTGGTCAAAACCAGTGCACTACATAGGGAATAGAGTGCCATTTCAAACAAATCCACAAAGGTGATAGGCCCAGTGTATTCCACACCTCATTGATGACGTTGCCGATTGGCTGGAAGGGGCTGTGTACGGTGGCGTCGTCGGTCTCCTCCTCCTCATGCAGTGTCCGACCCTCCCTCTCCGCCTCCTCTTTCTCCTGACGGTCTCTGGGATCAGGGGAACAAAAGGACTTTTATTTACCTAAAATGTTAACTAGGCAAGTCAGTTAATAACTCATTCTTATTTACAATGACGGCCTAAACTTCAGCTGATTAATGTTCCCTTCACTAAGGTGTGATATCTCTCCTATTGTCTCCTGTATTGTCCCTGTCACTAAGGTGTGATATCTCTCCTATTGTCTACTGTATTGTCACTAAGGTGTGATATCTCTCCTATTGTCTACTGTATTGTCACTAAGGTGTGATATCTCTCCTATTGTCTCCTGTATTGTCCCTGTCACTAAGGTGTGATATCTCTCCTATTGTCTACTGTATTGTCACTGTCACTAAGGTGTGATATCTCTCCTATTGTCTACTGTATTGTCACTAAGGTGTGATATCTCTCCTATTGTCTACTGTATTGTCACTAAGGTGTGATATCTCTCCTATTGTCTACTGTATTGTCCCTGTCACTAAGGTGTGATATATCTCCTATTGTCTACTGTATTGTCACTAAGGTGTGATATCTATCCTATTGTCTACTGTATTGTCACTAAGGTGTGATATCTCTCCTATTGTCTACTGTATTGTCACTAAGGTGTGATATCTCTCCTATTGTCTACTGTATTGTCCCTGTCACTAAGGTGTGATATCTCTCCTATTGTCTACTGTATTGTCCCTGTCACTAAGGTGTGATATCTCTCCTATTGTCTACTGTATTGTCCCTGTCACTAAGGTGTGATATCTCTCCTATTGTCTACTGTATTGTCCCTGTCACTAAGGTGTGATATCTCTCCTATTGTCTACTGTATTGTCCCTGTCACTAAGGTGTGATATCTCTCCTATTGTCTACTGTATTGTCCCTGTCACTAAGGTGTGATATCTCTCCTATTGTCTACTGTATTGTCACTAAGGTGTGATATCTCTCCTATTGTCTACTGTATTGTCACTAAGGTGTGATATCTCTCCTATTGTCTACTGTATTGTCACTAAGGTTGTCTACTGTATTGTCACTAAGGTGTGATATCTCTCCTATTGTCTACTGTATTGTCACTAAGGTGTGATATCTCTCCTATTGTCTACTGTATTGTCCCTGTCACTAAGGTGTGATATATCTCCTATTGTCTACTGTATTGTCCCTGTCACTAAGGTGTGATATCTCTCCTATTGTCTACTGTATTGTCCCTGTCACTCCTATTGTCTACTGGGTGTGATATCTCTCCTGTATTGTTGATATATCTCCTATTGTCTCTGTATTGTAAGGTGTGATATCTCTCCTATTGTCTACTGTATTGTCACTAAGGTGTGATATATCTCCTATTGTCTACTGTATTGTCACTAAGGTGTGATATCTCTCCTATTGTCTACTGTATTGTCATGTATTGTCACTAAGGTGTGATATATCTCCTATTGTCTACTGTATTGTCCCTGTCACTAAGGTGTGATATCTCTCCTATTGTCTACTGTATTGTCACTAAGGTGTGATATCTCTCCTATTGTCTACTGTATTGTCACTAAGGTGTGATATCTCTCCTATTGTCTACTGTATTGTCCCTGTCACTAAGGTGTGATATCTCTCCTATTGTCTACTGTATTGTCACTAAGGTGTGATATCTCTCCTATTGTCTACTGTATTGTCCCTGTCACTAAGGTGTGATATCTCTCCTATTGTCTACTGTATTGTCACTAAGGTGTGATATCTCTCCTATTGTCTACTGTATTGTCACTAAGGTGTGATATCTCTCCTATTGTCTACTGTATTGTCCCTGTCACTAAGGTGTGATATCTCTCCTATTGTCTACTGTATTGTCACTAAGGTGTGATATCTCTCCTATTGTCTACTGTATTGTCCCTGTCACTAAGGTGTGATATCTCTCCTATTGTCTACTGTATTGTCCCTGTCACTAAGGTGTGATATATCTCCTATTGTCTACTGTATTGTCACTAAGGTGTGATATCTCTCCTATTGTCTACTGTATTGTCCCTGTCACTAAGGTGTGATATCTCTCCTATTGTCTACTGTATTGTCACTAAGGTGTGATATCTCTCCTATTGTCTACTGTATTGTCACTAAGGTGTGATATCTCTCCTATTGTCTACTGTATTGTCACTAAGGTGTGATATCTCTCCTATTGTCTACTGTATTGTCACTAAGGTGTTATATCTCTCCTATTGTCTACTGTATTGTCACTAAGGTGTGATATCTCTCCTATTGTCTACTGTATTGTCACTAAGGTGTGATATCTCTCCTATTGTCTACTGTATTGTCCCTGTCACTAAGGTGTGATATCTCTCCTATTGTCTACTGTATTGTCACTAAGGTGTGATATCTCTCCTATTGTCTACTGTATTGTCACTAAGGTGTGATATCTCTCCTATTGTCTACTGTATTGTCACTAAGGTGTGATATCTCTCCTATTGTCTACTGTATTGTCCCTGTCACTAAGGTGTGATATATCTCCTATTGTCTACTGTATTGTCCCTGTCACTAAGGTGTGATATCTCTCCTATTGTCTACTGTATTGTCACTAAGGTGTGATATCTCTCCTATTGTCTACTGTATTGTCACTAAGGTGTGATATCTCTCCTATTGTCTACTGTATTGTCACTAAGGTGTGATATATCTCCTATTGTCTACTGTATTGTCACTAAGGTGTGATATCTCTCCTATTGTCTACTGTATTGTCACTAAGGTGTGATATCTCTCCTATTGTCTACTGTATTGTCACTAAGGTGTGATATCTCTCCTATTGTCTACTGTATTGTCCCTGTCACTAAGGTGTGATATCTCTCCTATTGTCTACTGTATTGTCACTAAGGTGTGATATCTCTCCTATTGTCTACTGTATTGTCACTAAGGTGTGATATCTCTCCTATTGTCTACTGTATTGTCCCTGTCACTAAGGTGTGATATCTCTCCTATTGTCTACTGTATTGTCCCTGTCACTAAGGTGTGATATCTCTCCTATTGTCTACTGTATTGTCCCTGTCACTAAGGTGTGATATCTCTCCTATTGTCTACTGTATTGTCACTAAGGTGTGATATCTCTCCTATTGTCTACTGTATTGTCACTAAGGTGTGATATATCTCCTATTGTCTACTGTATTGTCACTAAGGTGTGATATCTCTCCTATTGTCTACTGTATTGTCACTAAGGTGTGATATCTCTCCTATTGTCTACTGTATTGTCACTCAAGGTGTGATATCTCTCCTATTGTCTACTGTATTGTCCCTGTCACTAAGGTGTGATATCTCTCCTATTGTCTACTGTATTGTCACTAAGGTGTGATATCTCTCCTATTGTCTACTGTATTGTCACTAAGGTGTGATATCTCTCCTATTGTCTACTGTATTGTCACTAAGGTGTGATATCTCTCCTATTGTCTACTGTATTGTCCCTGTCACTAAGGTGTGATATCTCTCCTATTGTCTACTGTATTGTCCCTGTCACTAAGGTGTGATATCTCTCCTATTGTCTACTGTATTGTCACTAAGGTGTGATATATCTCCTATTGTCTACTGTATTGTCATGTATTGTCACTAAGGTGTGATATATCTCCTATTGTCTACTGTATTGTCCCTGTCACTAAGGTGTGATATCTCTCCTATTGTCTACTGTATTGTCCCTGTCACTAAGGTGTGATATCTCTCCTATTGTCTACTGTATTGTCCCTGTCACTAAGGTGTGATATCTCTCCTATTGTCTACTGTATTGTCACTAAGGTGTGATATCTCTCCTATTGTCTACTGTATTGTCACTAAGGTGTGATATCTCTCCTATTGTCTACTGTATTGTCCCTGTCACTAAGGTGTGATATCTCTCCTATTGTCTACTGTATTGTCACTAAGGTGTGATATCTCTCCTATTGTCTACTGTATCCTATTGTCTGTCACTAAGGTGTGATATCTCTCCTATTGTCTACTGTATTGTCACTAAGGTGTGATATCTCTCCTATTGTCTACTGTATTGTCACTAAGGTGTGATATCTCTCCTATTGTCTACTGTATTGTCACTAAGGTGTGATATCTCTCCTATTGTCTACTGTATTGTCCCTGTCACTAAGGTGTGATATCTCTCCTATTGTCTACTGTATTGTCACTAAGGTGTGATATCTCTCCTATTGTCTACTGTATTGTCCCTGTCACTAAGGTGTGATATCTCTCCTATTGTCTACTGTATTGTCCCTGTCACTAAGGTGTGATATCTCTCCTATTGTCTACTGTATTGTCACTAAGGTGTGATATCTCTCCTATTGTCTACTGTATTGTCCCTGTCACTAAGGTGTGATATCTCTCCTATTGTCTACTGTATTGTCCCTGTCACTAAGGTGTGATATCTCTCCTATTGTCTACTGTATTGTCCCTGTCACTAAGGTGTGATATCTCTCCTATTGTCTACTGTATTGTCCCTGTCACTAAGGTGTGATATCTCTCCTATTGTCTACTGTATTGTCACTAAGGTGTGATATCTCTCCTATTGTCTACTGTATTGTCACTAAGGTGTGATATTTCTCCTATTGTCTACTGTATTGTCACTAAGGTGTGATATCTCTCCTATTGTCTACTGTATTGTCCCTGTCACTAAGGTGTGATATCTCTCCTATTGTCTACTGTATTGTCCCTGTCACTAAGGTGTGATATCTCTCCTATTGTCTACTGTATTGTCACTAAGGTGTGATATCTCTCCTATTGTCTACTGTATTGTCACTAAGGTGTGATATCTCTCCTATTGTCTACTGTATTGTCCCTGTCACTAAGGTGTGATATCTCTCCTATTGTCTACTGTATTGTCCCTGTCACTAAGGTGTGATATCTCTCCTATTGTCTACTGTATTGTCACTAAGGTGTGATATCTCTCCTATTGTCTACTGTATTGTCACTAAGGTGTGATATCTCTCCTATTGTCTACTGTATTGTCACTAAGGTGTGATATCTCTCCTATTGTCTACTGTATTGTCACTAAGGTGTGATATCTCTCCTATTGTCTACTGTATTGTCACTAAGGTGTGATATCTCTCCTATTGTCTACTGTATTGTCACTAAGGTGTGATATCTCTCCTATTGTCTACTGTATTGTCACTAAGGTGTGATATCTCTCCTATTGTCTACTGTATTGTCCCTGTCACTAACCTGTCGCTCTGTTTCTTAACCGCCATTTTAAACATGTACATGATACTGCAACACAGTGTCCCCACGGGCACAGTAAAGTTCCTCTCCTCCTCCCCTCTCTCCTCCTCCCCCCTCCTCTCCTCTCTCCTCCTCCTCCCATCTCCTCCTCTCCTGTCTCCTCCTCCTCCTCCTCCTCACCTCTCCTCCTTCTCTCTCCTCCTCTCCTCACCTCTCCTCTTCCTCTCCCTCCTCTCTCTTCCTCCTCCTCTCCTCCTCCTCTCCCCCCTCTCTTCCTCCTCTCCCCTCTCTCCCTCATTCTCCTCTCCTCTCCCCTCCTCCTCCTCCTCTCCTCTCTCTCCTCCTGCCTCACTCCTCCTCCTCTCCTACTCCTCTTCCTCCTCTCTCTCTCCTTCTCCTCCCTCGCTCCTCCTCCTCCTCGCTCCTCCTCCTCCTCCCTCCTCGCTCCTCCTCCCTCCTCCTCCTCCTCACCTCTCCTCCCGTATCCTTCGTACTCTCTCCTCCTCCTCTCCTCACCTCTCCTCCTCACCTCTCCTCACCTCTCCTCTTCCTCTCCCTCCTCTCTCTTCCTCCTCCTCTCCCCCCCTCTACTCCTCCTCTCCCCTCTCTCCCTCATTCTCCTCTCTCTCTCTCTCTCTCTCCCCTCTCTCCTCCTCCCCCTCCTCTCCGCTCTCCTCCTCCTCCCATCTCCTCCTCTCCCCCCTCCTCCTCCTCCTCCTCACCTCTCCTCCTTCTCTCTCCTCCTCTCCTCACCTCTCCTCTCTCTTCCTCCTCCTCTCCTCCTCCTCTCCCCCTCTCCTCCTCCTCTCCCCTCTCTCCCTCATTCTCCTCTCCTCTCCCCTCCTCCTCCTCCTCCTCCTCTCTCTCTCCTCCTCCTGCCTCACTCCTCCTCTCCTACTCCTCTTCCTCCTCTCTCTCTCCTTCTCCTCCCTCGCTCCTCCTCCTCCTCCTCGCTCCTCCTCCCTCCTCGCTCCTCCCTCCTCACTCCTCCTCCTCCTCACCTCTCCTCCCGTATCCTCCGTACTCTCTCCTGTCTCTCTCTCTTCTCCTGTTCCTGAGCCCTCTGTTCGGCCGTGTCCTTCGTTCTCTCTCCTCCCCTCCTCCTCCTCCTCACCTCTCCTCCCGTATCCTTCGTACTCTCTCCTCCTCCTCTCCTCACCCTCCTCCTCCTCCTCTCTCCTCCTCCTCACCTCTCCTCCTCCTCCTCCTCACCCTCCTCCTCCTCCTCCTCACCCTCCTCCTCCTCCTCCTCACCCTCCTCCTCCTCCTCACCTCTCCTCCTCCTCACCTCTCCTCCCGTATCCTTCGTACTCTCTCCTCCTCCTCTCCTCACCTCTCCTCCTCCCTCCCCTCTCCTCCTCCTCCTCCTCACCTCTCCTCCTCCTCCCTCCTCCTCCTCACCTCTCCTCCTCCTCCTCACCTCCTCCTCCTCCTCCTCACCCCCTCCTCCTCCTCCTCCTCACCTCTCCTCCCGTATCCTTCGTACTCTCTCCTCCTCCCTCCTCTCCCTCTCTCCTCCTCCCCTCTCTCCTCCTCCCCTCCTCTCCTCTCTCCTCCTCCTCCCATCTCCTCCTCCTCACCTCTCCTCCTCTCTCCTCCTCTCTCCTCACCTCTCCTCTCTCTTCCTCCTCCTCTCCTCCTCCTCTCCCCCTCTCCTCCTCCTCCTCTCCCCCCTCTCCTCCTCCTCTCCCCTCTCTCCCTCATTCTCCCTCTCCTCTCCCCCTCCTCCTCCTCCTCCTCTCCTCTCTCTCCTCCTGCCTCACTCCTCTCTCCTACTCCTCCTCTTCCTCCTCTCTCTCTCCTCTCCTCCCTCCTCCTCCTCCTCCTCCCTCCTCGCTCCTCCCTCCTCACTCCTCCTCCTCCTCACCTCTCCTCCCGTATCCTCCGTACTCTCTCCTGTCTCTCTCTCTTCTCCTGTTCCTGAGCCCTCTGTTCGGCCGTGTCCTTCGTACTCTCTCCTCCCCTCCTCCTCCTCCTCACCTCTCCTCCCGTATCCTTCGTACTCTCTCCTCCTCCTCTCCTCACCTCTCCTCCTCCTCCTCACCTCTCCTCCTCCTCACCTCTCCTCCTCCTCCTCCTCACCTCTCCTCCTCCTCCTCCTCACCTCTCCTCCTCCTCACCTCTCCTCCTCCTTCTCCTCACCTCTCCTCCCGTATCCTTCGTACTCTCTCCTCCTCCTCCTCTCCTCACCTCTCCTCCTCCTCCCCTCTCCTCCTCCTCCTCCTCACCTCTCCTCCTCACCTCTCTCCTCCTCACCTCTCCTCCTCCTCCTCACCTCTCCTCCTCCTCCTCCTCACCCTCCTCCTCCTCCTCCTCACCTCTCCTCCCGTATCCTCCGTACTCTCTCCTCCTCCTCCTCCTCCTCACCTCTCCTCCTCCTCCTCCTCACCTCTCCTCCTCCTCCTCCTCACCTCCCCTCCCGTATCCTTCGTACTCTCTCCTCCTCCTCTCCTCACCTCTCCTCCTCCTCTCATCACCTCTCCTCCTCACCTCTCCTCACCTCTCCTCCTCACCTCTCCTCACCTCTCCTCCCGTTTCCTCCGTACTCTCTCCTGTCTCTCTCTCTTCTCCTGTTCCCCCTGAGCCCTCTGTTCGGCCGTGTCCTTCGTACTCTCTCCTCCCCTCCTCCTCACCTCTCCTCCTCCTCCTCACCTCTCCTCCTCCTCCTCACCTCTCCTCCTCCTCCTCACCCTCCTCCTCCTCACCTCTCCTCCCGTATCCTTCTACTCTCTCCTCCTCCCTCCTCCTCCTCCTCCTCACCTCTCCTCCTCCTCCTCCTCACCCCTCCTCCTCCTCCTCCTCACCTCTCCTCCTCCTCCTCCTCACCTCTCCTCCTCCTCTCCTCTCTCCTCCTCACCTCTCCTCCTCCTCCTCACCTCTCCTCCTCCTCCTCCTCACCTCTCCTCCCGTATCCTCCGTACTCTCTCCTGTCTCTCTCTCTTCTCCTGTTCCTCCTGAGCCCTCTGTTCGGCCGTGTCCTTCGTACTCTCTCCTCCCCTCCTCCTCCTCTCCTCCTCCTCACCTCTCCTCCCGTATCCTTCGTACTCTCTCCTCCCCTCCTCACCTCTCCTCCTCCTCACCTCTCCTCCCGTATCCTTCGTACTCTCTCCTCCCCTCCTCACCTCTCCTCCTCCTCCTCCTCCTCACCTCTCCTCCCGTATCCTCCGTACTCTCTCCTGTCTCTCTCTCTTCTCCTGTTCCTCCTGAGCCCTCTGTTCGGCCGTGTCCTTCGTACTCTCTCCTCCCCTCCCCCTCATCACCTCTCCTCCTCCTCCTCCTCACCTCTCCTCCCGTATCCTCCGTACTCTCTCCTGTCTCTCTCTCTTCTCCTGTTCCTCCTGAGCCCTCTGTTCGGCCGTGTCCTTCCGCACGCGTTCAGAGATGGCTTCGTAGTCTTTGGCGATGATGTTCAGCAGCCAGTTGAGTCCGTTCCTGATGGACTTGTCCCCCTTCTTACCGTAGCCCAGAACAGCAGAACACGGCTCCTGACAACACACAGGAAGTCAGACGGGTAGAGAGACAGAGAGGAGGTCACAGGTCACACAACATTTGATTTCGTAACTTGTGTATTTTTATAGACAGCTGTTCTCCCAAGAGAGAGAACAATAAGGGGGGGTCATTGTTGAAACCAGGAGGATCTCTTTGCTAATAGAATGTATGAAGAACACACAATCCTGACCAGCTGCAATAATGTACAGCCTCAGAGCCACAGTACTGCAGTATAACAAGGTACAGCCTCAGAGCCACAGTACTGCAGTATAACAAGGTACAGTCTCAGAGCCACAGTACTGCAGTATAACAAGGTACAGTCTCATAGCCACAGTACTGCAGTATAACAAGGTACAGCCTCATAGCCACAGTACTGCAGTATAACAAGGTACAGCCTCATAGCCACAGTACTGCAGTATAACAAGGTACAGCCTCAGAGCCACAGTACTGCAGTATAACAAGGTACAGTCTCATAGCCACAGTACTGCAGTATAACAAGGTACAGTCTCATAGCCACAGTACTGCAGTATAACAAGGTACAGTCTCATAGCCACAGTACTGCAGGTGTAGTATAACAAGGTACAGTCTCATAGCCACAGTACTGCAGTATAACAAGGTACAGTCTCATAGCCACAGTACTGCAGTATAACAAGGTACAGCCTCAGAGCCACAGTACTGCAGTATAACAAGGTACAGCCTCATAGCCACAGTACTGCAGTATAACAAGGTACAGTCTCATAGCCACAGTACTGCAGTATAACAAGGTACAGTCTCATAGCCACAGTACTGCAGTATAACAAGGTACAGCCTCATAGCCACAGTACTGCAGTATAACAAGGTACAGTCTCATAGCCACAGTACTGCAGTATAACAAGGTACAGTAGCCAGTACTGCTCAGGTACAGCTCATAGCCACAGTACTGCAGTATAACAAGGTACAGCCTCAGAGCCACAGTACTGTATAACAAGGTACAGCCTCATAGCCACACACAAGGTACTCAGAGCCACAGTACTGCAGTATAACAAGGTACAGTCTAGCCACAGTACTGCAGTATAACAAGGTACAGTCTCATAGCCACAGTACTGCAGTATAACAAGGTACAGTCTCAGAGCCACAGTACTGCAGTATAACAAGGTACAGCCTCATAGCCACAGTACTGCAGTATAACAAGGTACAGTCTCAGAGCCACAGTACTGCAGTATAACAGTACTGCAGTATAACAAGTACAGTCTCATAGCCACAGTACTGCAGTATAACAAGGTACAGCCTCAGAGCCACAGTACTGCAGTATAACAAGGTACAGCCTCATAGCCACAGTACTGCAGTATAACAAGGTACAGTCTCATAGCCACAGTACTGCAGTATAACAAGGTACAGTCTCATAGCCACAGTACTGCAGGTACAGTACTGCAGTATAACAAGGTACAGTCTCATAGCCACAGTACTGCAGTATAACAAGGTACAGTCTCATAGCCACAGTACTGCAGTATAACAAGGTACAGCCTCATAGCCACAGTACTGCAGTATAACAAGGTACAGCCTCAGAGCCACAGTACTGCAGTATAACAAGGTATAGCCTCAGAGCCACAGTACTGCAGTATAACAAGGTACAGCCTCAGAGCCACAGTACTGCAGTATAACAAGGTATAGCCTCAGAGCCACAGTACTGCAGTATAACAAGGTACAGCCTCAGAGCCACAGTACTGCAGTATAACAAGGTACAGCCTCATAGCCACAGTACTGCAGTATAACAAGGTACAGTCTCAGAGCCACAGTACTGCAGTATAACAAGGTACAGTCTCATAGCCACAGTACTGCAGTATAACAAGGTACAGTCTCATAGCCACAGTACTGCAGTATAACAAGGTACAGTCTCATAGCCACAGTACTGCAGTATAACAAGGTACAGCCTCAGAGCCACAGTACTGCAGTATAACAAGGTACAGCCTCATAGCCACAGTACTGCAGTATAACAAGGTACAGCCTCATAGCCACAGTACTGCAGTATAACAAGGTACAGCCTCAGAGCCACAGTACTGCAGTATAACAAGGTACAGTCTCATAGCCACAGTACTGCAGTATAACAAGGTACAGCCTCAAGCCACAGTACTGCAGTATAACAAGGTACAGCCTCATAGCCACAGTACATACTGCAGTATAACAAGGTACAGCCTCATAGCCACAGTACTGCAGTATAACAAGGTATAGCCTCAGAGCCACAGTACTGCAGTATAACAAGGTACAGCCTCATAGCCACAGTACTGCAGTATAACAAGGTACAGCCTCAGAGCCACAGTACTGCAGTATAACAAGGTACAGTCTCAGAGCCACAGTACTGCAGTATAACAAGGTACAGTCTCATAGCCACAGTACTGCAGTATAACAAGGTACAGTCTCAGAGCCACAGTACTGCAGTATAACAAGGTACAGCCTCATAGCCACAGTACTGCAGTATAACAAGGTACAGCCTCAGAGCCACAGTACTGCAGTATAACAAGGTACAGTCTCAGAGCCACAGTACTGCAGTATAACAAGGTACAGCCTCAGAGCCACAGTACTGCAGTATAACAAGGTACAGTCTCATAGCCACAGTACTGCAGTATAACAAGGTACAGTCTCATAGCCACAGTACTGCAGTATAACAAGGTACAGTCTCATAGCCACAGTACTGCAGTATAACAAGGTACAGTCTCATAGCCACAGTACTGCAGTATAACAAGGTACAGTCTCATAGCCACAGTACTGCAGGTGTAGTATAACAAGGTACAGTCTCATAGCCACAGTACTGCAGTATAACAAGGTACAGCCTCAGAGCCACAGTACTGCAGTATAACAAGGTATAGCCTCAGAGCCACAGTACTGCAGTATAACAAGGTACAGCCTCAGAGCCACAGTACTGCAGTATAACAAGGTACAGCCTCAGAGCCACAGTACTGCAGTATAACAAGGTACAGCCTCAGAGCCACAGTACTGCAGTATAACAAGGTACAGCCTCAGAGCCACAGTACTGCAGTATAACAAGGTACAGCCTCATATAGCCACAGTACTGCAGTATAACAAGGTACAGCCTCATAGCCACAGTACTGCAGTATAACAAGGTACAGTCTCATAGCCACAGTACTGCAGTATAACAAGGTACAGCCTCAGAGCCACAGTACTGCAGTATAACAAGGTACAGTCTCAGAGCCACAGTACTGCAGTATAACAAGGTACAGCCTCATAGCCACAGTACTGCAGTATAACAAGGTACAGTCTCATAGCCACAGTACTGCAGTATAACAAGGTACAGTCTCAGAGCCACAGTACTGCAGTATAACAAGGTACAGCCTCAGAGCCACAGTACTGCAGTATAACAAGGTACAGCCTCATAGCCACAGTACTGCAGTATAACAAGGTACAGCCTCAGAGCCACAGTACTGCAGTATAACAAGGTACAGTCTCATAGCCACAGTACTGCAGTATAACAAGGTACAGCCTCAGAGCCACAGTACTGCAGTATAACAAGGTACAGTCTCAGAGCCACAGTACTGCAGTATAACAAGGTACAGTCTCAGAGCCACAGTACTGCAGTATAACAAGGTACAGTCTCAGAGCCACAGTACTGCAGTATAACAAGGTACAGTCTCAGAGCCACAGTACTGCAGTATAACAAGGTACAGCCTCATCGCCACAGTACTGCAGTATAACAAGGTACAGTCTCATAGCCACAGTACTGCAGTATAACAAGGTACAGTCTCAGAGCCACAGTACTGCAGTATAACAAGGTACAGCCTCATCGCCACAGTACTGCAGTATAACAAGGTACAGTCTCATAGCCACAGTACTGCAGTATAACAAGGTACAGTCTCATAGCCACAGTACTGCAGTATAACAAGGTACAGCCTCATCGCCACAGTACTGTAGTATAACAAGGTACAGCCTCATCGCCACAGTACTGCAGTCACTGCAGGTGAAGTATTGAAAGATAAACCACAGCATCACTCACGATCTGACAGAGACACTTGTTCTCGTTCACTAGCTTCTCCAATGACAGGTTCTCAATGATGTCTGCCTCAGCCAATGCCCCGTCCCGATCCTGCTTGTTAGCCAATCTGTGGAGCCGACAGGGATATGTCAGAAACAGGTGTCCGACAGCAAGTGGTGTGTGTGTGTGTGTGTGTGTGTGTGTGTGTGTGTGTGTGTGTGTGTGTGTGTGTGTGTGTGTGTGTGTGTGTGTGTGTGTGTGTGTGTGTGTGTGTGTGTGTGTGTGTGTGTGTGTGTGTGTGTGTGTGTGTGTGTGTGTGTGTGTGTGTGTGTGATCTACAATCTCAGAAAGCCCACTACAAGGATAGTAGAACAAGGAAAATTCTCCCTCGTCCCAGTGAGGACAGAGGCTATTTTAAGCTTAGAGATTCAGGGTTACAATTAGGCTTAGAATTAGGGTACGAGGTTAGTGGTTCCGGTAATGGGAAATAGATATATTTTTTAAATAGAAATGAAGTTGAGTTCTCCAGGAGGATGAGGATGTGTGTGTGCGTGTGTGTGTGTGTGACAGAAACATATGGTGTGGGAGGAGGACACTTCATGTTCTAATGCAGCCAGTCAGGGAACTGGAAATATAGTTGGATTCCTGCTAACATGGATTCCCTTTTCTCAATATGTTGGGCAGAATATAATACGCAACTTAAAGACAGACAGACAGACAGACAGACAGACAGACAGACAGACAGACAGACAGACAGACAGACAGACAGACAGACAGACAGACAGACAGACAGACAGACAGACAGACAGACAGACAGACAGACAGACAGACAGACAGACAGACAGACAGACAGACAGACAGACAGACAGACAGACAGACAGACAGACAGACAGACAGACAGACAGACAGACAGACAGACAGACAGACAGACAGACAGACAGACAGACAGACAGACAGACAGACAGACAGACAGACAGACAGACAGACAGACAGACAGACAGACAGACAGACAGACAGACAGACAGACAGACAGACAGACAGACAGACAGACAGACAGACAGACAGACAGACAGACAGACAGACAGACAGACAGACAGACAGACAGACAGACAGACAGACAGACAGACAGACAGACAGACAGACAGACAGACAGACAGACAGACAGACAGACAGACAGACAGACAGACAGGTTAGGACCTCAGACAGTAACTCACACTAGGCCAGGTTTAGAGCTCAGACGGACAGTAACTCACACTAGGCCAGGTTTAGAGCTCAGACAGACAGTGACTCACACTAGGCCAGGTTTAGAGCTCAGACAGTGACTCACACTAGGCCAGGTTTAGAGCTCAGACAGACAGTAACTCACACTAGGCCAGGTTTAGAGCTCAGACAGAGTGACTCACACTAGGCCAGGTTTAGAGCTCAGACAGAGTGACTCACACTAGGCCAGGTTTAGAGCTCAGACAGTGACTCACACTAGGCCAGGTTTAGAGCTCAGACAGACAGTGACTCACACTAGGCCAGGTTTAGAGCTCAGACAGTGACTCACACTAGGCCAGGTTTAGAGCTCAGACAGACAGTGACTCACACTAGGCCAGGTTTAGAGCTCAGACAGTGACTCACACTAGGCCAGGTTTAGAGCTCAGACAGACAGTGACTCACACTAGGCCAGGTTTAGAGCTCAGACAGACAGTGACTCACACTAGGCCAGGTTTAGAGATCAGACAGACAGTGACTCACACTAGGCCAGGTTTAGAGCTCAGACAGAGTAACTCACACTAGGCCAGGTTTAGAGCTCAGACAGTGACTCACACTAGTCCAGGTTTAGAGCTCAGACGGAGTGACTCACACTAGGACAGGTTAGGGGCTCAGACAGTGACTCACACTGGGCCAGGTTTGGAGCTCAGACAGTAACTCACACTAGGACAGGTTTGGAGCTCAGACAGTAACTCACACTAGGACAGGTTAGGGGCTCAGACAGTGACTCACACTGGGCCAGGTTTGGAGCTCAGACAGTAACTCACACTAGGACAGGTTTCCCAGAGATGCGAGGGTGTCGGAGGACCTCAGCCATAGTGTCCCTGGTCTCCTGGATCCTCTGAACATCACTGGAGTCCACCACGAACACCACCCCGTACGACTCGCTGTAGTAGTTCTTCCAGATGCCCCTGATCACATTGGAGTCATTTAGCAGACTCTTATCCAGAGCCACTGACAGGAAGTACATTCAACTATACATTTAGTAGGGGGGGACGACTACATATCACAGCCACCACAGGAAGTACATTCAACTATACGTTTAGTGGGGGGGGGGGGGGAACTACAGGAAGTACATTCAACTATACGTTTAGTAGGGGGGGGGGACCACATATCACAGCCACCACAGGAAGTACATTCAACTATACATTTAGTGGGGGGGGGGGACCACATATCACAGCCACCACAGGAAGTACATTCAACTATACATTTAGTAGGGGGGACGACTACATATCACAGCCACCACAGGAAGTACATTCAACTATACATTTAGTAGGGGGGGGACCACATATCACAGCCACCACAGGAAGTACATTCAACTATACATTTAGTAGGGGGGGACTACATATCACAGCCACCACAGGAAGTACATTCAACTATACATTTTATTTAGGGGGGGACACATATCACAGCCACCACAGGAAGTACATTCAACTATACATTTAGTAGGGGGGGGGGGGGGACACATATCACAGCCACCTGCAGGAAGACATTCATTTAAAATTCCTATCAGCAGAATCAGGACAGAAAGACAAGGACTGTACAGACCTGATCCTCTTCCCTCCGCCCAGGTCAAAGATGGTGACCTCAAACTTCCCCTGCTTCAGATCCACCTTGGAGAACCCTACCGTAGGGGCCACGTCCTCTGGGCTCTCTGTGATGGAAACAACACACACACACACACTCAGCGACGAAGACAACGAGCCCCCCCCAAAAAAATATCTTACATTTATAATCGAGTGAGTGATTCAAGTCAAGACGACCCACTCACCTCCCTGGATCCCGCGTACTGTAGCAGTCTTCCCAGCGTTGTCAAGTCCAACCATCACCAGTGTTATTTTTCTAAAAACACCACAGAGAAGCTGGATTACTAGAGAGATGACACAGAGACTCAAATGAAGGTGTGGTAGGAGAAGGACATGCAGGAAAAATGATAGGGCAATATTCACATGGGGGGGGTGGGTAGTCTACAACATGTCATGTGTCCCTTCTTCTTGTGTCTAGTGGTTAGAGTGTAGGGTGGCAGGTAGCCTAGTGGTTAGAGTGTAGAGGTGGCAGGTAGCCTAGTGGTTAGAGTGTAGAGGAGGTAGGTAGCCTAGTGGTTAGAGTGTAGAGGAGGCAGGTAGCCTAGTGGTTAGAGTGTAGAGGAGGCAGGTAGCCTAGTGGTTAGAGTGGAGAGGTTGCAGGTAGCCTAGTGGTTAGAGCATTGGGCCAGGTAGTCTAGTGGTTAGAGATCAAAGGAGCTGACAGGTAAAATTCTGTGGTTACCCCTGAACAAGGCAGTTAGCCCAGTGGTTAGAGTGTAGGGAAAATAATAATTTGTTCTTAACTGACTTGCCTGGTTAAATAAAGGTTAAATAAATAAATAAATGATTTTATAGATTGAGCCACTTCCAAAGTGGTTGAACATTCAGGGGCGGCAGTCTCCACACAGTGGTTAGATGAATAATCTGGCATTAGCCTAGTGGTTAGATCAGGGGTGACAGGTGAGCACTAGTGGTTAGGTTTAGGGGTGGCAGGTAGCCTAGGACAGGTTTAGAGCTAGGGACAGCAGGTAGCCTAGTGGTTAGAATTAGAGCGACAGGTAGCCTAGTGGTTAGAGCATTAGGCCAGGTTTAAGCTCAGAAGGTTGCAAGATCAAATCCCCCAAGCTGACAAGGTGAAAATTCTAGGACAGGTTTACCCCTGAACAAGCAGTTAACCCACACTAGGACAGGTTTGAAAATAATAATTTGTTCTTAACTGACTTGCCTGGTTTAAATAAAGGTTAAATAAATAAATAAATGATTTTATAGATTGAGTGACTCACAAAGAAAGCATTAGCATTCAACGCCAGTCTCACACAGAAGGTTTGAATAATCTGATATTACACTAGGACAGGTTCAGAGCTCAGACAGAGTGACTCACACTAGGACAGGTTTAGAGCTCAGACAGAGTGACTCACACTAGGACAGGTTTAGAGCTCAGACAGAGTGACTCACACTAGGACAGGTTTAGAGCTCAGACAGAGTGACTCACACTAGGACAGGCTTAGAGCTCAGACAGTGACTCACACTAGGACAGGTTTAGAGCTCAGACAGAGTGACTCACACTAGGACAGGTTTAGAGCTCAGACAGAGTGACTCACACTAGGACAGGTTTAGAGCTCAGACAGAGTGACTCACACTAGGACAGGTTTAGAGCTCAGACAGAGTGACTCACACTAGGACAGGTTTAGAGCTCAGACAGAGTGACTCACACTAGGACAGGTTTAGAGCTCAGACAGAGTGACTCACACTAGGACAGGCTTAGAGCTCAGACAGAGTGACTCACACTAGGACAGGTTTAGAGCTCAGACAGAGTGACTCACACTAGGACAGGTTTAGAGCTCAGACAGAGTGACTCCCACCCTGTCCTTCAGATGTTACTGGTTAAGGTGGCAACTGTAAGAGGGGTTTAGCCAGCAGCCCAGGTCACTAATACCCCCCCACCTTAGGGCTGCCCAGGGCTAACACCACAGGGACATGACCACAGATTGGGTGAGTCAGCACTCTGTCCATAATCACGGTGAACAGCTCGGTACATCTATGGATGTACACAGACAGCGATGCAGAGTCAACAGACTCATCGAACACCTCGAGACATTCCTTTAAAAGGGAGATGGATATTAGAACTATTGTCCATCATTCATTCACCTTCCAATGAATCGGCCCAGATCCTAAATCCACCCTTTATACTCAGGAAAAAGCCCAGATCCTAAATCCACCCTTTATACTCAGGAAAAAGCCCAGATCCTACATCCACCCTTTATACTCAGGAAAAAGCCCAGATCCTAAATCCACCCTTTATACTCAGGAAAAAGCCCAGATCCTACATCCACCCTTTATACTCAGGAAAAAGCCCAGATCCTACATCCACCCTTTATACTCAGGAAAAGCCCAGATCCTACATCCACCCTTTATACTCAGGAAAAGCCCAGACCTACATCCACCCTTTATACACAGGAAAAGACACACATTCTGACAACACACACACACAAAGACACACATTCTGACAACACACACACACAAAGACACACATTCTGACAACACACACACACAAAGACACACACCAGCCGACCAAATAAACATACGTCTACCTTTCCACATGGAAACGACCAATAACAACAAGCTAACAGAACCAAAACACACTCACATTCTGACAACACACACACACACATTCTGACAACACACACACACACACACACACACATTCTGACAACACACACACACACACATTCTGACAACACACACACACACATTCTGACAACACACACATTCTGACAACACACACACACATTCTGACAACACACACACACACATTCTGACAACACACACACACACATTCTGACAACACACACACACACACACACACACACACACACACACACACACACATACACACACACACACACACACACATTCTGACAACACACAGACACACACACACATTCTGACAACACACACACACACAAACACACACATTCTGACAACACACACACACACATTCTGACAACACACACACATTCTGACAACACACACACACATTCTGACAACACACACACACACAAACACACACATTCTGACAACACACACACACATTCTGACAACACACACACACATTCTGACAACACACACACACACACACACACATTCTGACAACACACACACACACACACACTCACATTCTGACAACACACACACCAACGTTTAGAAATACTTGCCTGTGGCTCTTGACATGGACTTCCAGCACACTATCCAGTGGACAGTCCTCTGGAGCCAGGAAGACTTCATCTGGGAGCTTCAACCAGTCCAGACCCAGAGAGCACTGACCACAACACCCCCCACTCTACAGACCCAGAGAGCACTGCACCACAACACCCCCCAATCTACAGACCCAGAGAGCTCTGACCACAACACCCCCACTCTACAGACCCAGAGAGCACTGCACCACAACACCCCCAATCTACAGACCCAGAGAGCTCTGACCACAACACCCCCACTCTACAGACCCAGAGAGCACTACACCACAACACCCCCACTCTACAGACCCAGAGAGCACTGACCAGAACACCCCCACTCTACAGACCCAGAGAGCACTGACCAGAACACCCCCACTCTACAGACCCAGAGAGCACTGACCAGAACACCCCCACTCTCAGACAGACCCAGAGAGCACTACATACGCCTCTGACGGAAAACACCACCATAACCACTCTACAGACCCAGAGGATTCTAGGGACTTAAATCACACTACAGTGGGACCCCACTCTACTGAGCCAGAGAGCTCCCCAACTGTTGAGGCCCCAGGTCGGCCCCTCCCCCAACTGTTCAGACCCAGAGAGCACTGACCACAACACCCCCACTCTACAGACCCAGAGAGACAACCCTCCACCACTGACCCAGAAGGCCACCCCCACTCTACAGACCCAGAGAGCACTGACCACAACACCCCCACTCTACAGACCCAGCCCTCCCCCAACTGGTCAGGTCGGCCCCTCCCAACTGACCCAGGCCGGCCCCTCCCCCAACTGTTCCGGCCCCTCCCCCAACACTCCCCCAACACCCCTCTACAGACCAGAGAGCCCTGAGAACAGGCCCCCTCCACAGACCCAGGAGCTCCCCCAACTGTTCACCAACTGTTCAGCCCCTCCCCACTGTTCAGGAACACCCCCTCCCTACAGACCCAGAGACTGACCAGAACACCCCCACTGTACAGACCCAGAGAGCACTGTTCACCAGCCCCTCCCCCACTGTACAGACCCAGAGTCGGCTCCACCAACTGTTCAGAACACCCCCAACTGTTCAGACCCAGGTCGGCCCCTCCACCAACTGTTCAGGTCGGCCCCTCCACCAACTGCAGAGCCTTCAGAACACCCCCACTCTACAGACCCCCCAGAACACCCCCACTCTACAGACCCAGTCGAACCCTCCACCAACTGTTCAGAACGCCCCCTCCACCAACTGTTTCCAGCAGTTCAGGATTAGCTCCAGGGACTGTTCAGGTCGGCCCCTCCACAGTGGGACACGTGCCCCTCCACCAACTGTTGTCTGTTTCAGCCCCTCCACCACTGTTCAGGTCGGCCCCTCCACCAAAGGTCGGCCCCTCCCCCAACTGTTCAGGCCGTCAGGTCGGCCCCTACACCAACTGTTCAGGTCGGCCCCTCCACCAACTGTTCAGGCCGGCCCCTCCACCCCTCGGCCCCTCCCCCAACTGTTCAGGCCGGCCCCTCCCCAACTGTTCAGGCCGGCCCCTCCACCAACTGTTCAGGCCGGCCCCTCCACCAACTGTTCAGGCCGGCCCCTCCCCCAACTGTTCAGGCCGTCAGGCCGGCCCCTCCCCAACTGTTCAGGCCGTCAGGTCGGCCCCTCCCCCAACTGTTCAGGGCCGGCCCCTCCCCCAACTGTTCAGGTTCAGGTCGGCCCCTCCCCAACTGTTCAGGTGGGACCAACTGTTTCGGCCCCTCCCCAACTGTTCAGGCCGTCAGGCCCCTCCCCAACTGTTCAGGTCGGCCCCTCCCCCAACTGTTCAGGTCGGCCCCTCCACCAACTGTTCAGGTCGGCCCCTCCACCAACTGTTCAGGTCGGCCCCTCCACCAACTGTTCAGGTCGTCAGGTCGGCCCCTCCCCCAACTGTTCAGGTCGGCCCCTCCCCCAACTGTTCAGGTCGGCCCCTCCCCCAACTGTTCAGGCCGTCAGGTCGGCCCCTCCACCAACTGTTCAGGTCGTCAGGCCGACCCCTCCACCAACTGTTCAGGTCGGCCCCTCCCCCAACTGTTCAGGCCGTCAGGTCGGCCCCTCCACCAACTGTTCAGGTCGTCAGGTCGGCCCCTCCCCCAACTGTTCAGGTCGGCCCCTCCACCAACTGTTCAGGTCGGCCCCTCCCCCAACTGTTCAGGTCGGCCCCTCCACCAACTGTTCAGGCCGTCAGGTCGGCCCCTCCCCCAACTGTTCAGGTCGGCCCCTCCCCCAACTGTTCAGGTCGGCCCCTCCACCAACTGTTCAGGCCGTCAGGTCGGCCCCTCCCCAACTGTTCAGGCCCCTCCCCAACTGTTCAGGTCGGCCCCTCCCCCAACTGTTCAGGCCGTCAGGTCGGCCCCTCCACCAACTGTTTCAGGGCCCCTCCACCAACTGTTCAGGTCGGCCCCTCCCCCAACTGTTCAGGCCGTCAGGTCGGCCCCTCCACCAACTGTTCAGGTCGTCAGGTCGGCCCCTCCCCCAACTGTTCAGGTCGGCCCCTCCACCAACTGTTCAGGTCGGCCCCTCCCCCAACTGTTCAGGTCGGCCCCTCCCCCAACTGTTCAGGTCGGCCCCTCCCCCAACTGTTCAGGTCGGCCCCTCCCCCAACTGTTCAGGTCGGCCCCTCCACCAACTGTTCAGGCCGTCAGGTCGGCCCCTCCCCAACTGTTCAGGTCGGCCCCTCCCCCAACTGTTCAGGTCGGCCCCTCCCCCAACTGTTCAGGCCGTCAGGTCGGCCCCTCCCCCAACTGTTCAGGCCGGCCCCTCCACCAACTGTTCAGGCCGTCAGGGCCCCTCCCCAACTGTTCAGGCCCAGGTCGGCCCCTCCCCCAACTGTTCAGGCCGTCAGGTCGGCCCCTCCCCAACTGTTCAGGCCGTCAGGTCGGCCCCTCCCCCAACTGTTCAGGTTCAGGTCGGCCCCTCCCCCAACTGTTCAGGCCTTCCTCCACCAACTCATGCTGTTCACCAGATAAACCCACCCACCCCAAAGGTTTTGTGCCATAAATGCTAACATCAGAGACATTGACTTACATTGGTTTTGTGCTGTAAACGCTAACAAGTGTGTTATTAAACCTACTCCTGTCTATACAGAAATAAATACAATACTTCTAAATTAGGCGACTAAAGTGTGATTTTGGCCACAGGGGATCATTAGCTTCTTTAATGAAGGAAAGTTGTGGATCGTTTTGAAGTGGCATTGCCTACAGTCGGGAGGAAAAGGTGGTGTTGTGCAATACGGGCTGATTTACTGTTGAGTTGCGACTGTCTGAAAAGTAAAGAAGAGATTCTGATAATGTCTCCAGTCATATAAACTGTAGTAGAATTGCATGAAATGTGTTGATAAAAAGCAACAACAAAAAAATCTCCCTTAGCCTATAGCAGAAACGTAGCCTATAGCCCAGAAAAGCCTATAGCCTATAGCCTATAGCAGAAACGTAGCCTATAGCCTATAGCCTATAGCAGAAACGTAGCCTATAGCCTATAGCAGAAACGTAGCCTATAGCAGAAACGTAGCCTATAGCAGAAACGTAGCCTATAGCAGAAACGTAGCCTATAGCCTATAGCTGAAACGTAGCCTATAGCCTATAGCAGAAACGTAGCCTATAGCCTATAGCAGAAACGTAGCCTATAGCCTATAGCAGAAACGTAGCCTATAGCCTATAGCAGAAACGTAGCCTATAGCAGTTCAGGCCTATAGCAGAAACGTAGCCTATAGCCTATAGCAGAAACGTAGCCTATAGCCTATAGCAGAAACGTAGCCTATAGCAGAAACGTAGCCTATAGCAGAAACGTAGCCTATAGCAGAAACGTAGCCTATAGCCTATAGCAGAAACGTAGCCTATAGCAGAAACGTAGCCTATAGCAGAAACGTAGCCTATAGCCTATAGCAGAAACGTAGCCTATAGCCTATAGCAGAAACGTAGCCTATAGCAGAAACGTAGCCTATAGCCTATAGCAGGCCTAGAGCCTAAAGCAGAAACGTAGCCTATAGCAGAAACGTAGCCTATAGCCTATAGCAGAAACGTAGCCTATAGCCTATAGCAGAAACGTAGCCTATAGCAGAAACGTAGCCTATAGCCTATAGCCTATAGCAGAAACGTAGCCTATAGCCTATAGCAGAAACGTAGCCTATAGCCTATAGCAGAAACGTAGCCTATAGCAGAAACGTAGCCTATAGCAGAAACGTAGCCTATAGCAGAAACGTGGCCTATAGCAGAAACAGAGCCTATAGCAGTAGCCTATAGCCTATAGCAGAAACGTAGCCTATAGCCTAAAGCAGAAACGTAGCCTATAGCCTAAAGCAGAAACGTAGCCTATAGCAGAAACGTAGCCTATAGCAGAAACGTAGCCTATAGCAGAAACGTAGCCTATAGCCTATAGCAGAAACGTAGCCTATAGCCTATAGCAGAAACGTAGCCTATAGCCTATAGCAGAAACGTAGCCTATAGCCTATAGCAGAAACGTAGCCTATAGCAGAAACGTAGCCTATAGCCTATAGCAGAAACGTAGCCTATAGCCTATAGCAGAAACGTAGCCTATAGCCTATAGCAGAAACGTAGCCTATAGCCTAGCAGAAACGTAGCCTATAGCAGAAACATAGCCTATAGCAGAAACGTAGCCTATAGCAGAAACGTAGCCTATAGCCTATAGCAGAAACGTAGCCTATAGCCTATAGCAGAAACGTAGCCTATAGCCTATAGCAGAAACGTAGCCTATAGCCTATAGCAGAAACGTAGCCTATAGCCTATAGCAGAAACGTAGCCTAGAGCCTAAAGCAGAAACGTAGCCTATAGCAGAAACGTAGCCTATAGCCTATAGCAGAAACGTAGCCTATAGCATAAACGTAGCCTATAGCAGAAACGTAGCCTATAGCAGAAACGTAGCCTATAGCAGAAACGTAGCCTATATCCTATAGCAGAAACGTAGCCTATAGCAGAAACGCAGCCTATAGCCTATAGCAGAAACGTAGCCTATAGCCTATAGCAGAAACGTAGCCTATAGCCTAAAGCAGAAACGTAGCCTATAGCCTATAGCAGAAACGTAGCCTATAGCCTATAGCAGAAACGTAGCCTATAGCCTAAAGCAGAAACGTAGCCTATAGCAGAAACGTAGCCTATAGCCTATAGCATAAACGTAGCCTATAGCATAAACGTAGCCTATAGCCTATAGCAGAAACGCAGCCTATAGCAGAAACGTAGCCTATAGCCTATAGCAGAAACGTAGCCTATAGCCTATAGCAGAAACGTAGCCTATAGCCTATAGCAGAAACGTAGCCTATAGCCTAAAGCAGAAACGTAGCCTATAGCCTATAGCAGAAACGTAGCCTATAGCCTAAAGCAGAAACGTAGCCTATAGCAGAAACGTAGCCTATAGCCTATAGCATAAACGTAGCCTATAGCATAAACGTAGCCTATAGCCTGGCCTATAGCAGAAACGTAGCCTATAGCCTATAGCAGAAACGTAGCCTATAGCCTATAGCCTATAGCAGAAACGTAGCCTATAGCCTATAGCAGAAACGTAGCCTATAGCAGAAACGTAGCCTATAGCCTATAGCAGAAACGTAGCCTATAGCCTATAGCAGAAACGTAGCCTATAGCCTATAGCAGAAACGCCTATAGCCTATAGCAGAAACGTAGCCTATAGCCTATAGCAGAAATAGCCTATAGCAGAAACGTAGCCTAGCCTAGCAGAAACGTAGCCTATAGCCTATAGCAGAAACGTAGCCTATAGCCTAAAGCAGAAACGTAGCCTATAGCAGAAACGTAGCCTATAGCCCATAGCATAAACGTAGCCTATAGCATAAAGGTAGCCTATAGCATAAACGTAGCCTATAGCAGAAACGTAGCCTATAGCAGAAACGTAGCCTATATCCTACAGCAGAAACGTAGCCTATAGCCTATAGCAGAAACGTCGCCTATAGCCTATAGCAGAAACGTAGCCTATAGCCTATAGCAGAAACGTAGCCTATAGCCTAAAGCAGAAACGTAGCCTATAGCCTATAGCAGAAACGTAGCCTATAGCCTATAGCAGAAACGTAGCCTATAGCCTAAAGCAGAAACGTAGCCTATAGCAGAAACGTAGCCTATAGCCTATAGCATAAACGTAGCCTATAGCATAAACGTAGCCTATAGCAGAAACGTAGCCTATAGCAGAAAAGCCTATATATAAACGTAGCCTATAGCATAAACGTAGCCTATAGCAGAAACGTAGCCTATATCCTATAGCAGAAACGTAGCCTATAGCAGAAACGTAGCCTATAGCAGAAACGTAGCCTATATCCTATAGCAGAAACGTAGCCTATAGCAGAAACGTAGCCTATATCCTATAGCAGAAACGTAGCCTATAGCAGAAACGTAGGCTATATCCTATAGCAGAAACGTAGCCTATATCCTATAGCAGAAACGTAGCCTATAGCAGAAACGTAGCCTATAGCAGAAACGTAGCCTATAGCAGAAACGTAGCCTATAGCCTATAGCAGAAACGTAGCCTATAGCAGAAACGTAGCCTAAAGCAGAAACGTAGCCTATAGCAGAAACGTAGCCTATAGCAGAAACGTAGCCTAGCCTATAGCAGAAACGTAGCCTATAGCAGAAACGTAGCCTAAAGCAGAAACGTAGCCTATAGCAGAAACGTAGCCTATAGCAGAAACGTAGCCTATAGCCTATAGCAGAAACGTAGCCTATAGCAGAAACGTAGCCTATAGCCTATAGCAGAAACGTAGCCTATAGCAGAAACGTAGCCTATATCCTATAGCAGAAACGTAGCCTATAGCAGAAACGTAGCCTATATCCTATAGCAGAAACGTAGCCTATAGCAGAAACGTAGCCTATATCCTATAGCAGAAACGTAGCCTATAGCAGAATCCTATAGCAGAAACGTAGCCTATAGCAGAAACGTAGCCTATATCCTATAGCAGAAACGTAGCCTATAGCAGAAACGTAGCCTATATCCTATAGCAGAAACGTAGCCTATAGCAGAAACGTAGCTTATAGCAGAAACGTAGCCTATATCCTATAGCAGAAACGTAGCCTATAGCAGAAACGTAGCCTATAGCAGAAACGTAGCCTATAGCAGAAACGTAGCCTATAGCAGAAACGTAGCCTAAAGCAGGGATCATCAACAAGATTCAGCTGAGGGACGCTGTTTTTTCTGGAGCGGATGGTCGGGGGGCCTGAACATAATTACAAATCATGTGTAGACTGCAAATTGATTACAAGAAGCCCAAACAGATATGTTTGACTAAACTAATAATTTCAAACGGTGATTACATTTGTATAGGATCATGTGTCTCTCTATTATGGTGGGAATAATTGGAAACATATTCCTTAAATAAAAAATGACTTGGAGCCGATTTCCTGGGTGTTTTTACAGTCTTATGTCCAACAATGGAGGGGGACAAATTCTAAGAATTTGGGGGGCCAAATAAAACCACCTTCCAGCCGCAAATTGGGGAACCCGGGCCTATAACCTCGGCCTACTCCACAACTGTACACTGTCAGCCATGCGTTGAACCTTTTGTTTTTTTGCCAACAGTGATTGGGTTATATTATCAGCCTAAATTATGACTATCCAATCTACTCATCACATTATCTTACATCAGTATGCTTGTAAGTCGCTCTGGATAAGAGCGTCTGCTGAATGACTTAAAAATGTAAACGTAATGTAATGCAAATGTAATGTAAATGTAATGTAAATGTAAATGTAATGCAAATGTAATGTAAATGTAATGCAAATGTAATGTAAATGTAATGTAAATGTAATGATGCTACGAATGCTTATTAATAATTAAAAAAGTGCATTTTTATAGTGAAAATAAGCTTCCCCCAAACTTGAAACTCACACACTGCCTACGACCCTGTGCCTTTATCACGGTCAACAACACACCTATATGTTATATTAAGAATAGGCGTGTCATGAAATCAAACAGAATGAAAGAGAACATACAGAATAACAGCCGTGGGGTTTATGCCTTTTTAATCCGGCCCCCGGAGAGAGGGGGGGTACTTCTGCAGTTTTAAGGAGTGACAGCTGCCAAAAGTGGCTGTAGTTTAGCACCTTAGTCACTGGTTACATGACTACCCGGTAATCAGGCAGCAGCATGCTATAAACCACACATCTCTGTTGGGTGATATATAGCGAACAAGACATTCTATGAAATCACAGATTCTGACATGGGGTGAACTGGGTGGATGGCTGGCAGCACTGGTACCTCATTCACAAATCAAATTTAAATACATAACCAGACAATTTAACTTCCGTTAGCTAACGAGTCAGATTTTTTATTTAACCTTTATTTAACCAGGTAGAGTTCTTTATTTAACCAGGAGTTTTTATTTATTTAACCTTTATTTAACTAGGTAGGCTAGTTATTTAACCAGGTAGGTTGAGAACACCTTTATTTAACCAGGTAGGCCAGTTGAGAACACCTTTATTTAACCAGGTAAACCAGTTGAGAACAAGTTCTCATTTACAACTGCGACCTGGCCAAGATAAAGCAAAGCAGTTCGACACAAACAACAACACAGAGTTACACATGGGATGATACTTCATGCACTCACCTTGCGGGCTGCCGCCAGCGTTTCAACCAGTTGCAACAATTCGCCATCAGACTAAACATTGCTGTCCAAACTCAGATAATTGTCGGAAAAGATTCATGTAGCAGCGATTCTGAATGGATCAAATGCCTCTATTCGGCATTTCAGCTCATTGTCACCATACAGCTGCATGAGTTCGGCCTATAGGGGCCAATAACAGTGCCATCGTCGGATTGTCAAACTAAAAACACTAGCCACAGCTCGTACTAGTGAGTGTACATGCTGTTTCTCTAACTATATCATTGTGTTTACTTTACCTACCTACACAAATTAGCTAGCTAGAACAAAGTGTTAAAACTATTTAAAAGCAATATAACACATTGGCCAGCTTGTAACGTTAGCTAGAACTAGCTAATAACATTAGCAGGTAAATTTCCTTGCTAAACTACACTAGAAAACTATTATTTTATGTTAAAAGTATTTTTCACAAACTGCTAAGATAGCGGCTAGACAATGTTAACATGCTAGGCTAACCTAGCTAGCAATACAATGTAGCTAGCTAACGTTATAGTTAGCGAAACTAGCTATAGCATACAATTTAGGCGCTGCTAGCGACCTGAGCTAGTTTTACGTACAGCTGGCGTTGTCAGATAAAACAAAACAACAACAAAAGTAAAAGGTAATATTTCTTTGTAAAGATCTGTTCAGTGAGAAAAAAAATATTTCTGGTATCCGTTATTTTTTTGTGTGTTTTTACGACCGTTGTCGTGTTCGGCTGCTATGGCAACAAGAGCCGTGGGGTGACGTCATCATCAGTGGTCGAGAAATCAGGCACCCCCTCTTTTAGTGGACGTTCCTAGATACCACAGCCACAAAGTTATAATTATGGCTAAACTCTTTTTACTATTCCTACAATTTCTTAAAATCTGGGTTTAAACATAACCTTAAGCACACTGCTAACCTTATGCTTAAACCTTTAAATGAAGTCTAAAAAAAAAATGCTTTGTGGCTGTCCTTCTGTAGCTCAGTTGGTAGAGCATGGCGCTTGTAACGCCAGGGTAGTGGGTTCGATCCCCGGGACCACCCATACGTAGAATGTATGCACACATGACTGTAAGTCGCTTTGGATAAAAGCGTCTGCTAAATGGCATTTATTATTATATTTAGTGACAATCATTACTGTAAAAGTCTGCACCAGCACCTTCTGTGGACAAAGCGTGGAACTACACGGGTCTAATAAATATGACCAGTGTTCTGGCTTTAACAGAAATCCTTAAATCTATTGACGCACCCCTCGTGTCAATCTTTTTCTACTGTATACTTGACTTGTTAATTGTTTACTCCATGTGTAACTCTGTGTTGTCTGTTCACACTGCTGTGCTTTATCTTGGCCAGGTCGCAGTTGTAAATGAGAACTTGTTCTCAACTAGCCTACCTGGTTAAATAAAAGGTGAAATAAAAAAAAAAAAATCTGCCTGTATGTGTCTTCCACATCTGTGGTGGAAGGTGGCCCGAGCTACAGTGGTTAGACCATGAGACAAACATGTTTGTATCGTCTGAACGGTTTGGCCTAAAGAAAATAATAATATGACCACTCTATGGAAAGATGACTCATGACGGCGTCATGGGACTTGTTTGAAGGTAACCCATGCAAATGAATGGAAGTAGTTGTGCCAACAGAAATATGGGGTTAAATATGTGTCCAAAAAAAACAAATATATATTCCTGAGCTTTCTTAGATCTCCTAGATATACAAATAAACACTTCAAAACCTTAAACATTATTCCACTATCTTTTTTGAGATTTATGTGTTATTCAAATCGGTTTGTGTGGGCTATATTAGTAAAGACCAAATTCACTATTTTATCTATTTTTTGTTTTTATATACAGAAAAAAAGGGGGTCCTAAAAATTCTAAATGAACCATGGAATAAGCATGTTAAAACAAGTCCGTATGTTAACGGTCACCTGAAATGTCAAACTAAAAATAAAATATAATAAAAATAAACTAAACTAAGTGACTGATGTACATAAAACCCCATGGCATCAGAAATAACTAGCAGTCAATTTACCCACGATACATTACGGTATCGATCCACTCAAACACAGCTAATGCCTTTTGAGAAGGGAGGCAAGGAGAGGAAGATTACAAGGAATTAATGAAAGATGAATTGAGGGAGAAAAATAAAGAGGGCCCACCCCACAGTGATCACACCTTGACACAGTTCTTCCCCACCTTATGCATGGCCTGGTAACTCTTGATAAATAAAAAAAAGACTCGGCCGACTTATACCAGTTTAATAACATGTGTTTTTATGATTTTACACCAAGAACTTGCTGATATACAAACCCGTTTCAAAACACCCAGTAAATAATAAGCCATTCGAACTCGTCACATATTTACAGGAGCCAAATAGAAAAACCCCATGTGAATAATACATTACACCTGCTGCCACTGTTCTGTTGGGTTCAGTAGAACAGTCAGTCACTACCTGGTGGGCTGCTGCCTCTGTTCTGTTGGGTTCAGTAGAACAGCCAGTCACTACCTGGTGGGCTGCCGCCTCTGTTCTGTTGGGTTCAGTAGAACAGTCAGTCACTACCTGGTGGGCTGCCGCCTCTGTTCTGTTGGGTTCAGTAGAACAGTCAGTCACTACCTGGTGGGCTGCTGCCTCTGTTCTGTTGGGTTCAGTAGAACAGTCAGTCACTACCTGGTGGGCTGCCGCCTCTGTTCTGTTGGGTTCAGTAGAACAGTCAGTCACTACCTGGTGGGCTGCTGCCTCTGTTCTGTTGGGTTCAGTAGAACAGTCAGTCACTACCTGGTGGGCTGCTGCCTCTGTTCTGTTGGGTTCAGTAGAACAGTCAGTCACTACCTGGTGGGCTGCTGCTGACATCACAATAGATATTTCTCTTTAAAAATAAAAAATAAAAAAAGGAAGTGATGTCAGACAGATGGGGCAGATTAATACATGTAACAAGTTCATAACCTCTTTTATAAAATATGAGTCCCAAGTAGCACCCTGGTCTACTCCTTATAGTTAACCCAAATAATAATATGAGTCCCAAGTAGCACCCTGGCCTATTCCTTATAGTTAACCCAAATGGGGCCCCTGGCCTATTCCTTATAGTTAACCCAAATGGGGCCCCTGGCCTATTCCTTATAGTTAACCCAAATGGGGCCCCTGGCCTATTCCTTATAGTTAACCCAAATGGGGCCCCTGGCCTATTCCTTATAGTTAACCCAAATGGGGCCCCTGGCCTATTCCTTATAGTTAACCCAAATGGGGCCCCTGGCCTATTCCTTATAGTTAACCCAAATGGGGCCCCTGGCCTATTCCTTATAGTTAACCCAAATGGGGCCCCTGGCCTATTCCTTATAGTTAACCCAAATGGGGCCCCTGGTCTATTCCTTATAGTTAACCCAAATGGGGCCCCTGGCCTACTCCTTATAGTTAACCCAAATGGGGCCCCTGGCCTATTCCTTATAGTTAACCCAAATGGGGCCCCTGGTCTATTCCTTATAGTTAACACAAATGGGGCCCCTGGTCTATTCCTTATAGTTAACCCAAATGGGGCCCCTGGCCTACTCCTTATAGTTAACCCAAATGGGGCCCCTGGTCTATTCCGTATAGTTAACCCAAATGGGGCCCCTGGCCTACTCCTTATAGTTAACCCAAATGGGGCCCCTGGCCTACTCCTTACAGTTAACCCAAATGGGGCCCCTGGCCTACTCCTTATAGTTAACCCAAATGGGGCACCTGGCCTACTCCTTATAGTTAACCCAAATGGGGCCCCTGGCCTACTCCTTATAGTTAACCCAAATGGGGCCCCTGGCCTACTCCTTATAGTTAACCCAAATGGGGCCCCTGGCCTACTCCTCATAGTTAACCCAAATGGGGCCCCTGGCCTACTCCTCATAGTTAACCCAAATGGGGCCCCTGGCCTACTCCTTATAGTTAACCCAAATGGGGCCCCTGGCCTATTCCTTATAGTTAACCCAAATGGGGCCCCTGGCCTATTCCTTATAGTTAACCCAAATGGGGCCCCTGGCCCCAAGTAGTACACAAGGAACCGTTTGGGACAGGGACGTACATTGAACAACAGCTGACAGCATAGTTCTGGTTGTGTGGAGACCGACTGACAT
Organism: Oncorhynchus gorbuscha; assembly: GCF_021184085.1. Lineage (NCBI taxonomy): Eukaryota > Metazoa > Chordata > Actinopteri > Salmoniformes > Salmonidae > Oncorhynchus > Oncorhynchus gorbuscha. Next base: position 229,345 of record NW_025745406.1, read on the forward strand.
CGCGTCAACTCATCCCAGACAGATATACAAAGAGTGAAACTTAAAATGTGCATTAAACTATAATATTGATTAAAGTCACATACAAAAAGATGAAGAGTCAATTTTAAATATGGAAGGTTGTTTAGTCCTGATGGCTAATATGTTCAAACAGGTTGTTGTTGTTGTTGTTTAGTCCTGATGGCTAATATGTTCAAACAGGTTGTTGTTGTTGTTGTTTAGTCCTGATGGCTAATATGGTCAAACAGGTTGTTGTTGTTGTTTAGTCCTGATGGCTAATATGTTCAAACAGGTTGTTGTTTAGTCCTGATGGCTAATATGGTCAAACAGGTTGTTGTTGTTGTTGTTGTTTAGTCCTGATGGCTAATATGGTCAAACAGGTTGTTGTTGTTTAGTCCTGATGGCTAATATGTTCAAACAGGTTGTTGTTGTTTAGTCCTGATGGCTAATATGTTCAAACAGGTTGTTGTTGTTGTTTAGTCCTGATGGCTAATATGGTCAAACAGGTTGTTGTTGTTTAGTCCTGATGGCTAATATGGTCAAACAGGTTGTTGTTGTTTAGTCCTGATGGCTAATATGGTCAAACAGGTTGTTGTTGTTTAGTCCTGATGGCTAATATGGTCAAACAGGTTGTTGTTGTTTAGTCCTGATGGCTAATATGGTCAAACAGGTTGTTGTTGTTTAGTCCTGATGGCTAATATGGTCAAACAGGTTGTTGTTGTTGTTTAGTCCTGATGGCTAATATGGTCAAACAGGTTGTTGTTGTTTAGACCTGATGGCTAATATGTTCAAACAGGTTAAATAGCAAATGGCAACCTGTTCCCTACGTACAGGGCCGGATTAATGCAGGGGCTTACCGGGGCTGAAGCCCCTGGGCCCAGGCCTGTGGGGGGGCCCAAGACACTTATATACAGTATATATTAGATAGAGATATTTTTATTTATTTACTGCAACCACAGGAGGATTCAGGAGCCCGCTGTCAATGAGTTTTAGACAGCCTGCTGCCGCTCTGCTAATTATCAGACAGGGGAGAGGAGGCGGCAGGGGCATCCACGTGGGTAACTGGGCGGGGCCCTGCCTTGATTGGGTAACTGGGCGGGGCCCTGCCTTGATTGGGTAACTGATTTAATAAAATAAAACTGCATAATAAATAAATGTGATGGGTCAATTGGTGAGTCAGGGGCTGAACCCCAAGAAGCAAAAAAAATATATATATATATTAAATAATATTGTTATAAAAAAAAGTATCCAATTACAGGAGCATGCTCTCAATGAACAGAATTTAGTCACAGAGGATCAATAGTAAAAAAACAACATAATAACTGGTAAGAATTTGATGAAATACATGTAATTGCCAAAATAAAGGAAACACCTACATAAATTTCTTAAATAGGTGTTGTGTCACCACGAGCTGCCAGAACAGCTTCAATGCACCTTGACATAGATTCTACAAGTGGACCTGGACCATGCCAGGAAAAATGGCACCCCACACATATACAAACTTCTGTATCCCCTCATTTACTCAAGGGTTTCCTTTATTTGGACAGTTACCGGTTGCCTAACAACACGATATCTAAATATACACGTTGTTGCGTTGTGGGTCGTAGACATATAATCCATAGAAGAGGTTTTGGAGCCTCTTTCCTCTTGGCAGTTTGACTGTTAAACTCACTAGGGAGGGTTTGGGGTTTAAGTGACAAGTGCAATAGCAAAAAGATGAGCAATATAAAATAAAATAAAATTTGTTAGTGTGTGTTAAATATTTGAACATTTTGTATAGTTAACATCCCTGCATAACATCAGTTCTCACATCTTCAAGAGTCATTCCTTGACACCGGCAATAAGTCTCCGTGGCCCAAATGATTCCCTTTTAATAGTACACTACTTTTGACAAGGGCTCACATACGGTAGTGCACTATAGAGGGAATAAGATGCCAATTGGGAGGAAAACCCCTGGACCATTGACCAATAGAAGAGAAGCAGGAAGTAGCAGGTTGGATTCCAGGCACTTCTTCAGTCCAAAGTAAACACTGTCAAAAACAAATAAAAACAAAGAATATATTAACTATCCGGCCAGGTCTCATAGTGTCCGCCTCAAGTCCTTCAGGCTTTAGTTTAGAGACGCTTCCTGGTCGACGAATCGGAAAAATCGGACAGCCCAAAAGACCCCTTGAACTTTGGATTTGAGGTCAGGGTTCAAAGGTCATAGGTCACTCCTATGACCATGGGAGACAGAACATGGAAGAATGGTCACAACCCTTTTACTGTTCTCAGTCTTCTGCTGTAGCCAACCGGCCAACTTCAGTCACATCGCAGGCTTGTCAGCAAGTCATGTAAAAGAGTTAACGCTTTAAGAATCCTCTTCAATAAAACGGGTAGCAGGGTTGAGAGGCGTCTTCTGTTGTAGCCGCCTCAGATTGCCAGCCTCAGTCACAAGGGGAGGCCTGGCACGGCTGTCCCAGACCAGCCAGCAAGTCATGTTAAGAGTCCTGTAAACCCTGGTTGTCCCTCAGTGAGGTAGCAGGGTCGAAAGGGGTTCAACACTCCTAGCAGGGTTTTGGAGGGGGTTCAACAGCCCCCACACCCACCCCCCATTCCCTAGCAGCACATCCAAACATGTCCTCTTGTCTATCCGCTTTCACGAGCTACCTGAAACAATAGTAAATCACAAAGCATAAATCAGCATCTGGAGCTTTCAGCATAAAAACAATATGGAGGAACAATCACATAAAATAATTTCTATAATCTACTACAGGAGGTTTACCAGACACATAATCTACTACAGGAGGTTTACCAGACACACAATCTACTACACTTGGAGGTTTACCAGACACATAATCTACTACAGGAGGTTTACCAGACACATAATCTACCACAGGAGGTTTACCAGACACACAATCTACCACAGGAGGTTTACCAGACACACAATCTACCACAGGAGGTTTACCAGACACACAATCTACCACAGGAGGTTTACCAGACACACAATCTACCACAGGAGGTTTACCAGACACACAATCTACCACAGGAGGTTTACCAGACACACAATCTACCACAGGAGGTTTACCAGACACACAATCTACCACAGGAGGTTTACCAGACACACAATCTACCACAGGAGGTTTACCAGACACACAATCTACCACAGGAGGTTTACCAGACACACAATCTACCACAGGAGGTTTACCAGACACACAATCTACCACAGGAGGTTTACCAGACACACAATCTACCACAGGAGGTTTACCAGACACACAATCTACCACAGGAGGTTTACCAGACACACAATCTACCACAGGAGGTTTACCAGACACACAATCTACCACAGGAGGTTTACCAGACACACAATCTACCACAGGAGGTTTACCAGACACACAATCTACCACAGGAGGTTTACCAGACACACAATCTACCACAGGAGGTTTACCAGACACACAATCTACCACAGGAGGTTTACCAGACACACAATCTACCACAGGAGGTTTACCAGACACACAATCTACCACAGGAGGTTTACCAGACACACAATCTACCACAGGAGGTTTACCAGACACACAATCTACCACAGGAGGTTTACCAGACACACAATCTACCACAGGAGGTTTACCAGACACACAATCTACCACAGGAGGTTTACCAGACACACAATCTACCACAGGAGGTTTACCAGACACACAATCTACCACAGGAGGTTTACCAGACACACAATCTACCACAGGAGGTTTACCAGACACATAATCTACCACAGGAGGTTTACCAGACACATAATCTACCACAGGAGGTTTACCAGACACATAATCTACCACAGGAGGTTTACCAGACACATAATCTACCACAGGAGGTTTACCAGACACATAATCTACCACAGGAGGTTTACCAGACAATCTACCACAGGAGGTTTACCAGACTCATATTAAGGGTAGTCTGGGACTAAGAATACTTTGATTCCCCGTTGAGATTGTTTTTAAATCCACGACTTCTAGGCTTAAATTTGCATCCGGATACAGCTCCTAAAATTACCTTGAATTAACTATCATTAAAAAAAAAAAAAATAATAATTCAATCAATCAAAGAGAAATCAAATCCCTGAAGTAGACAAATATGTTAACAAGACAAAATCTTATACTTACTGTCCTCGTCTGAGTCGAAGCCGAAAAGGGTTGCGCACTTCTTCAGAGAGACGTGCTTCTGCAACTCTTCTCCTCTGTCGAAGGACAAGAAACACTTGGCACAGCGCTGCCTATGGACGGACGGTGTCGCCGTGGTCCCCGACGACTCCACCACGAGGTCCGGGCGCGTCGGAGAGAAGCGAGTGGTCCAGGACATCTCTTTCCTGCGTTTTGGCATGGTGGTGTAACGCTCGTCTAGGTAAGCCGTGGGTGGAGGCCGGATGTATGGCCTGTTGTTAATCTTCCCAAAGAAAGTTGAGTTTTTCGTTTCCTCCTTGATAGGGGGTTTGGGAGTATTTGTAGGGGGTTTGGGAGTATTTGTAGAGGGTTTGGGAGTATTTGTAGAGGGTTTGGGAGTATTTGTAGAGGGTTTGGGAGTATTTGTAGAGGGTTTGGGAGTATTTGTAGAGGGTTTGGGAGTATTTGTAGAGGGTTTGGGAGTATTTGTAGGGAGTTTGGGAGTAGCAGGTTTATGGTTTCGTGGATCACATTTCTTGGATTTGGAAACTGTTTTAAGACTTTTCTGGTATTTTGGCGATTCTTTAGCGATGTCCTTTAAGTGTCCGTTAACCATCTTCTGGTCACAGACATTGCTAGCTGTTGAGTCTGATGTTTCCACCGATGGTTGATCATCTTCTTCCTTTGATTTACTTCCTACCACTTCTGTGACTTCATTAACATGTTTCTCTGGACCAGAGGTCTTTGACTTCACAGGTTTTTTGGAGGTCTTCCTGGGTTCTTTGCTAACAGGCCCCTTGGGTTCTTTGCTAACAGGCCCCTTGGGTTCTTTGCTAACAGGCCCCTTGGGTTCTTTGCTAACAGGCCCCTTGGGTTCTTTGCTAACAGGCCCCTTGGGTTCTTTGCTAACAGGCCCCTTGGGTTCTTTGCTAACAGGCCCCTTGGGTTCTTTGCTAACAGGCCCCTTGGGTTCTTTGCTAACAGGCCCCTTGGGTTCTTTGCTAACAGGCCCCTTGGGTTCTTTGCTAACAGGCCCCTTGGGTTCTTTGCTAACAGGCCCCTTGGGTTCTTTGCTAACAGGCCCCTTGGGTTCTTTGCTAACAGGCCCCTTGGGTTCTTTGCTAACAGGCCCCTTGGGTTCTTTGCTAACAGGCCCCTTGGGTTCTTTGCTAACAGGCCCCTTGGGTTCTTTGCTAACAGGCCCCTTGGGTTCTTTGCTAACAGGCCCCTTGGGTTCTTTGCTAACAGGCCCCTTGGGTTCTTTGCTAACAGGCCCCTTGGGTTCTTTGCTAACAGGCCCCTTGGGTTCTTTGCTAACAGGCCCCTTGGGTTCTTTGCTAACAGGCCCCTTGGGTTCTTTGCTAACAGGCCCCTTGGGTTCTTTGCTAACAGGCCCCTTGGGTTCTTTGCTAACAGGCCCCTTGGGTTCTTTGCTAACAGGCCCCTTGGGTTCTTTGCTAACAGGCCCCTTGGGTTCTTTGCTAACAGGCCCCTTGGGTTCTTTGCTAACAGGCCCCTTGGGTTCTTTGCTAACAGGCCCCTTGGGTTCTTTGCTAACAGGCCCCTTGGGTTCTTTGCTAACAGGCCCCTTGGGTTCTTTAACTCTTTGTTTCTTTAGAACTCGTGTTTTCTTTAACTTCTCGGTCACCATGGGTAATTTCTCGGTGACTTTCGGAGTGACGGTGGGAGGAACAGGTTGGGTGTCCTCGTCTGTGCCAACGCTTGACATCTTCCTGGGGTCTTTTCCAACACTCGGTTTCTTTACAAGTTGCGTTTTCTCTAACTTTTCGGTCACTTTTGTGTCGGTGGCTGGATCCAGTTGGGTATCCTCGTCTGTGCTAACGGTCGGTTTCTTAATAACTCGCATTTTCTTCAACTCGTTTATAATTTTTAGCTTTTTGGTAACTTTTTCAGTGGCGGTAATCGTGGTGGAGGTGGTTGGACCAGTTGGGGTATAATTGTCTTGGCTAACGTTCTGTCTCTTTACAGCCCACGCTTTCTTTACCTTATGAATCATCTTTAACTTCTTGCTCGCTTGCTCAGCTTTTTCATTGGACGTGGTGACGGGAGTGTTTGGAGCGTCCATTTTCTTACCAACACACCATTTCCTCTTAACCTGCAATTTCCTCAACCTATTTGTTACCTTTACAGAGGCGGTAGAGGGGTCAGTAGTACGAGGATCCTTGTCTCCAGGAACATGCCGTTTCTTCGCGACCTGTGTTTTCTTTAATGTCTTGGTCAAGTCATACTTCCTGGTTGCCGTAGTAGTGAGGTCAGTTGCCGATCCCTCCTTTTCTCTAAGAGGCCATCGTCTCTTAACACCCTGCATCTTCCGTAGCTTATTCCTCCCAGTCTTACACGGTTTAGTCACGTTAACAGAGGTGGTATTGGTGACAAGGGTAGAGGAAACAAGATTCATCCTTCCCTTCCTTTGGTAGACGATAGTGTTCTAGTTCGTGGCGGTTCAGCTCCGGAAGACAAGCCAAGCGCTCCCGACAACCTGGGAAGCAGCACACTGCCAGGAGCGGCTGATGGGTCTTCGCGTGGTTCCTCATTTCTGTCGCTGCACTGAACCGGGCTTCACATCCATCGTGTAGACAGGGATGCCTGGGAATTCCTTTGTGCCATAAAATGTGGTGCTGGTAATGCTGCAAAGTCAAAACGGGTTTCTTGCAAATATTGCATTTGCCATCCCCGTGACGGAACGTCGTTTCCAAGGGTTTGGCGTCGCCGCGGTGATCGTCCAGAATATGTCCGAGGAGAGAACGCCGTTTTCCAGTGAATATCTCTGTGCATCCCTCCACAGGGCAGCTGCCGGGAGTCTCCTTACCCTGAACTGAGGTCTCTAGAGGTGAAACTGAAAGCCTATCCTGTGTTACCGATACAGCCTGAGATTCTGTGTTGTCCTCCATGGTCTTTGCCGAGCAACAGGGTTTCTCCTCTTCTTCCAAAAACTGTGTCAGAGGAGAGGAGCAGGTTCCCCCTTTTTCACCTATCGATGTCTTCGCCAGAGAAGTAGAGATCTCCACGGGTTCTTCCCTCTGTTCCAGAGCCGAGTGCTCCTCCTCTTGCCTCCTACTGATCTTTTCTTGTTCCTCTGCCTGAGTATCACCATCACCCTCAGTTCCTTCAACCTTAACTCGTCTTCTGCCCCTCTGTCCATTGACCCTCTGTGTCGACTGCTTGCCTTCAGACTCATCTGTTGCGAGTTTTGTATCTGGTGAAGGTTGAGAGTCAGTTGAGAGCCTATTGGTCGACAGTAGATTAGGGTTAGACCGTAGCTTCCTGCGATCCGGTGGAGTTGACTCCGAGGAGTTTATAGAGGAGATCCTATTGGTGGACCTTAGCTTCCTGTAATCCGGAGGTGTTGACTCTGTGGAGTTTACAGGGATCCTCTTGCGTCCCCGTCTCCCCCTCTGCGTTGAGCGTCCAGGCGTGTCTGACATCCCAGCTTTACAGTTCTCACGGACCTCCTCAATATCAGGCGGTAGATTTCCTTTTTTCAACTTGTCGATGTGCTGGGACAGATGCATCATAGCGAGCAGGTCGTTTTTGAACAGCATCCTACAGAACATACATTGGTCCCTGCGGAAGTGGTACATGGCGTGGGCAATAACACGTTTGCCTTTGAAAACCTTGTTGCAGAGACTACAGCGATATGCCAGTGGGCTGTTCTCATTTTCCTGTGGGGTGCCATCTCCAGGAGTTTGTCCGATATCCCCAGAGACAGTTGTGTTGTCCTTTGTAAATTTTGGGGTGTCCTGTGGAGGGTTTTCAGTGACTTTTGAGGGGTCTTTGGAGTCCTGTGACGTGTCTTCAGGGACTCTTGGGGTGACCTTTGGAGTGTGAGCACTTTCAGTGACTTTCGGGTTGACCAGTGAATTGTACTGTGTGTCCTGTGGGGTGTCTTCAGTAACCATTGAGGTGTCTTCATTGACTTGTGTGTTCTGTGGGGTGTCCTCTGGGACCTTTTGAGTATCCACATGTACTTTAAGGGTGTCCTCAGGGACCATCGGGGTATCCCTCCTGACCTTTGAGGTGTCTTTGGGTTCCTGTGACGTCTCTTCAGGGACTCTTAGGGTGTCCTCAGTGACCGGTGTGTCCTCATGGAGCTGTGGCGTGTCCCCATTGTTCTGTGTGGCACTACGTGTGTCCTTGGTGAACTCTTCAGAGACCATTGGGGCATCCACTGTGAACTGTAGGGTGTCTGCAGTGTTTTGAATTTGTAGGGCGTCCTCAATGTGCTCAGAGGTATCTACAGTGACTTCCCGGCTGTCTACAGTGACTTCCCGGCTGTCTACAGTGACTTCCCGGCTGTCTACAGTGACTTCCCGGCTGTCTACAGTGACTTCCCGGCTGTCTACAGTGACTTCCCGGCTGTCTACAGTGACTTCCCGGCTGTCTACAGTGACTTCCCGGCTGTCTACAGTGACTTCCGGCTGTCTACAGTGACTTCCCGGCTGTCTACAGTGACTTCCCGGCTGTCTACAGTGACTTCCCGGCTGTCTACGAATTCCTCCGCTGTCCTCTATGTTCTGTGTCCTCTATGTTCTGTGGTAGTGTGTCCACAGCCTCTGGAGTATCCACCGTGGCTTTTGTGCGGTCCTCAGTAGCCTGTGGGGTGACCTCAGTGAAAGTGACTTTCAGGGTGTCCTCTGCGAGTTGTCTTATGTCCTGTGTATTCTGTGGGGGGTCTTCAGTGAACCGAGGGGTGTCATTGTCCTGTGTCGAGTCCACAGGTAACTCTAGACTACCCACAGTGCCTTTCAGAGGGTGCTCAGGCTGCCGGGTCTCATCAGTGAGCCGTGGGAAGCTCTCAGCGGCCATTGGGATATCCTCCGGCTCCATGTTTTGTGAGGTACCTTTAATGTCCAGTTGGGTGTGTCGAGTGTCCATGTTTTCCTGGATGTCTGTAGTGTCCTGTGGGGTGACTTTGGTTATTTTTGAAGTGTCCTCAAGGACCACTGGGTCTGTGACAGCCGTAGGGATGACTTTTGGAGACGTTGACAGTGTCTCGCACAAAACCTTGGAGAGGACACCATCTGTGGTCTGTGGTGTCACCGTTGACGATGTCGTCTCCAACGTTTTGCGCGAGACACCACCTATGGTCTGTGGTGTCACCGACTGCTGCTTTGCGACAACATCAGAATCCGGACCCTTGGCAAACTTTTCAAACTCTCTAGCAAACGCATCCATTGAGGTATTAGCCAGCCAGCAGAAAGGAGTAAGAACAACAAGCTCCCGAGTTTCCTTTCCAGGGACGCTGCCAGTGCCACCGTCCCCCACCATTGCTTCATCCACACCAATGTTTGCTATATCCATAGCCTCTTTCAGAATATCGGTAACTTCGGACTTCCTGGACGATTCTAGAATCTCCCCGACTTCAGAAGCGGTTCGCTTTTTGGAACATTCGTAACTTCCGTTGGTTCTCTTGGAACATTAGTTACATATGCATTTGTTGTTCTTGTGTTATTAGGAACAATTACATTCACTGAGAGAACAGATGGAATACATGTCTGCTGAGCATCGGTAGAGAATCCGTCCTCATTCTTGGGACTTTCGATGTGTTCGACAGCGCCACCTTGTGGTGTGGAAGTCATGTCGGTCGCAGTGACAGTTTGTGAGGAGACCTCAACTTCCATTTCCACTGCAGACGTCTGGTAAAATACCCTCGAAGCGTCACACGGCACCGGCAGACAACTTGGGTTTAGGGAGGGACGGACATCTGTCGCTTTCAACAAACAGGTTTCAGTGTTCAACGTGACACCTTCCGCCTCTCCCGTCTGGGAGTAGTTGTGCAACTGCTGTATGAAGAGACTGGCGTTCTGAGCGGAAAGGAGAAACACCTCTCCGAGTCTATCCTTCACCCGATACTGTGCCTGGATTGGTGCCTTAGATTTATCACAGTTTAGAGTCACCGGTCCTTGCCTACTGAGATAATCCTCATGGAAGAACCCAAATACTTCGTTGTCAGGTAGGGAGACCTCCAGCTTTGAGTCATGAGCAGGAGATCCTGCTGGTAGGTGGTTAGTAGCAGGAATCTCCTGACGTTTACCTTCCTGTTCCCTCGGAGCTGTTAGACGAGCGGCCGCCATTTTATTTTGGGAGGTCACGGCATTCTTTTGTTTGGTTGTGCTTTCCTTGACTGCGGCACCAGACCGAGAGGTCTTATTGGTCTTGTCCACTGGTGTCTGCTGGGTCTTCTGCTGTGGTTTCCTCCCCGGTCGGCGACCCTTCCGGGGAGCACTGTTCTCGGCCTGGAACGTACCCTCCAGGAGCCACCGGGGTTTCCTACCCCTCCGTTTGGGAGGTTTCTTCTCCGAGAGTCTGGTCATGTGCCTATGTGGTCTGTGACCGACTTGCCCGGCCAGGTTCTCCTGCGCCATGTCCAGTTGTCTGAAGGACCGTCTGACAGAGGTGGTCTCGGCTGAGGGCTCTGTTGTTTTGACAGATGACCGCGGTCCCGGCTTCGGCCCAGGCTTCCTCCCTCTTCTTTTTATTACAGGGGGTTCAGCCAGCTTCTCAGTCTTCGTCGTCGTCACATGATTAACAGGCAGCCGCTGCGACTCGACAACAGAGGTTTTTTCCAACCTTTGAGCTTTGACACGTTTGGCTGCCACCGGCGCCGTCGAAACGTGATTCTTCTCTTCTTTTTGGAACCGCCTTTTGGGCGCTGTTACCTGGTGAAAGGGTTTAATCTGAACGTGCTTCTGTGCTGGTTTACTCTCTACATGTTTAGGCTGCACACGCTCTGACAGGCCAGCGCTCCAGCTGCAACAGGGCTCTTTGGTGGCGGTGCTGCAGTAGTTAGACACCCACCCATCATCCTCCATCATCATCATCCTCGCCAACGCCGCCTTCTTCTCGCTCATCAGCTTCAGGCAGTTGGTCCGGAGATTCAAAAGGTTCCAGAACTCTGGATCGAAGTAGAGACCTCTCTTCAGGGTCTGGAGGATCTCAAAGCGGATGTGGTTCCCGATGGGACCGGCTTCGACGTGGTACTCCTGGTCGGGGTGCGTGTAGAGGAGGAACACCGTTTTGTAGGCCTCCACGGTGCGTTCCAGGAAGAAGACGAGGAGGGCGCAGGCCCGGCAGACCTCCAGGTCGTTGGGGAGGAGGTAGGCTACCGTCTTGTAGATGAGGGACTTGGTGGCGGCATCACAGGTGTTCGTCTGGAGGGCGTGGGTGCAGAGCTCCACACAGAACTGGAGACCATCCTTTCCCAGCTGGGTGAGCAGAACAGAAATAGAACAGAAGGGGTCAGTGAATTACCCATGCTGTACAAAAACATGTATTTCTATATTTATTTATTAAATAAATATTATATATTTTTTTTTAGACACAGTCAGGTCCAAAATGATAGGCATCCTTGATAAACTCTGTCAAAAACCCCAAATAAAAGTCGGCACAGTAATCAGATGAAAACAAACCAAAGCCATGACTTCTATTCATCTCTAGTCGGCACAGTAATCAGATGAAAACAAACCAAAGCCATGACTTCTATTCATCTCTAGTCGGCACAGTAATCAGATGAAAACAAACCAAAGCCATGACTTCTATTCATCTCTAGTCGGCACAGTAATCAGATGAAAACAAACCAAAGCCATGACTTCTATTCATCTCTAGTCGGCACAGTAATCAGATGAAAACAAACCAAAGCCATGACTTCTATTCATCTCTAGTCGGCACAGTAATCAGATGAAAACAAACCAAAGCCATGACTTCTATTCATCTCTAGTCGGCACAGTAATCAGATGAAAACAAACCAAAGCCATGACTATTCATCTCTAGTCGGCACAGTAATCAGATGAAAACAAACCAAAGCCATGACTTCTATTCATCTCTCTAGTCGGCACAGTAATCCTCAACAAGCATCTGAAGAACGCTGACCTAAAGCCAAGCCACCTGAGCGGAGGTACAACCCAAGCTTTTCACATCATCCTCTACCACAACAACTCCATTACATCTGAACAAACAAAAAAAATGGCAGCTGGAATGTCAGCACTAAAATCACCAATCACAGGAGTTCCTGGCTCACCTCTGCAAGGATCACTCTAATGAAAGAGAATATGGATCTGATGTTGGTGGCCGACAGCAGCAGGCGATGACTCTCTTCCAGGAAGGCCTGTTTGGAAGGGTTGACCCGCAGGCGGAGTCGACTCCATATGAACACCAGATCCCTGGAAGAGGAAGTGATTTAATAACAAAATTATAAAAAATAAAAAATCCACTTCATTAATAAAAACGTTAATTATTACTGGGGTTTATTTTAAAAAAAGTACATTTATTCATTAGCGGACTCCATTAAAAACCTGGGTTTGTAAATCAGATCCCAACAGGGGGAGTAAGAAGTGGTCCAAGATCAATCAATGTTGTCTATAAAGCCCCATTAATGTCAATAGTTATCAACAGGTGCTGAACGGTAACCAGGCCCAGAAAACCCCAAAAAACAAGCAGGATAAATACATCTCAGTACTTGTATTTATTTAGGTATTTTTTAATAAATAAATAAATAAATATATATATAGGTAGCCAAACTCTAACACAGACGACGCAGTAGCCACACCCCCCCCCGGTGTAGAACAGACCGGTACGACACACGCCCCCCCCCGACGTAGAACACAGACCGGTACGATACACACGTCCCCCCTGTAGAACACAGACCGGTACGATACACACGTCCTCCGACGTAGAACACAGACCGGTACGATACACACGTCCTCCGACGTAGAACACAGACCAGTATGATACACGTCTCCCCTGATGTAGAACACAGACCAGTATGATACACGTCTCCCCTGATGTAGAACACAGACCAGTATGATACATGTCTCCCCTGATGTAGAACACAGACCAGTATGATACACATGTCTCCTCCTGTAGAACACAGACCAGTATGATGTGTATAGACAGTGACGAGGCTCACCACATGCAGTACAGGTCTCCCCGGTGTAGCTGCTGAGAGAGGAAGGCTGTGCAGAGGGCCAGGAGCGTCTCGTCGCTCTCCTCACTCTCTGTGTTACACACGATATCCACAGCGTCCTGGCCGTCGATGTCAGACATCTACAGGTAGAGAGAGAGAAGAAGAAGAAATGGTGACATCATTCAAGTATTTATACGGTAGATTCCAGTGGTATAGTGGAGGACGAACGCAGGGCAACGCCGCTACACCGGCTATTCCTCCCCCCGCTACACCAGAAAAATTCTCCCCACTACACTGTTGCTAGATTCCTAATGACATCACCCAAAACTAAGAGAAAAACAGATGATAAAAAAATAAAAATGGGAGTACTGGTCAAATATCGTCTTCTAGCAGGCGAGCAGAAATGTCTATTGTCTTCTACCTGTCGTCAGCAATCCCATCCACCCCCATACGTGACCGACTAAACCTTCAAAATATGGACTGCAACAACCACATTTAGGAATTAGTTAGTGCTTGTATTAGTGCTCTTCTACAAAACACATCTTCGTCAAAACCTTATCCTCTCATCTCTACATCCCCATCTAGCATATCAGTTCATCCTCTCATCTCTACTGTAGATCCCAGCTAGCATATCAGTCCATCCTCTCATCTCTACTGTAGATCCCAGCTAGCATATCAGTCCATCCTCTCATCTCTACATCCCAGCTAGCATATCAGTCCATCCTATCATCTCTACATCCCAGCTAGCATATCAGTCCATCCTCTCATCTCTACATCCCAGCTAGCATATCAGTCCATCCTATCATCTCTACATCCCAGCTAGCATATCAGTCCATCCTATCATCTCTACATCCCAGCTAGCATATCAGTCCATCCTCTCATCTCTACTGTAGATCCCATCTAGCATATCAGTCCATCCTCTCATCTCTACTGTAGATCCCATCTAGCATATCAGTCCATCTTCTCATCTCTACATCCCAGCTAGCATATCAGTCCATCCTCTCATCTCTACTGTAGATCCCATCTAGCATATCAGTCCATCCTCTCATCTCTACTGTAGATCCCATCTAGCATATCAGTCCATCCTCTCATCTCTACTGTAGATCCCATCTAGCATATCAGTCCATCCTCTCATCTCTACTGTAGATCCCAGCTAGCATATCAGTCCATCCTCTCATCTCTACATCCCAGCTAGCATATCAGTCCATCCTCTCATCTCTACTGTAGATCCCATCTAGCATATCAGTCCATCCTCTCATCTCTACATCCCAGCTAGCATATCAGTCCATCCTCTCATCTCTACTGTAGATCCCAGCTAGCATATCAGTCCATCCTCTCATCTCTACTGTAGATCCCATCTAGCATATCAGTCCATCCTCTCATCTCTACATCCCATCTAGCATATCAGTCCATCCTCTCATCTCTACTGTAGATCCCATCTAGCATATCAGTCCATCCTCTCATCTCTACTGTAGATCCCATCTAGCATATCAGTCCATCCTCTCATCTCTACTGTAGATCCCATCTAGCATATCAGTCCATCCTCTCATCTCTACTGTAGATCCCATCTAGCATATCAGTCCATCCTCTCATCTCTACTGTAGATCCCATCTAGCATATCAGTCCATCCTCTCATCTCTACTGTAGATCCCATCTAGCATATCAGTCCATCCTCTCATCTCTACTGTAGATCCCAGCTAGCATATCAGTCCATCCTCTCATCTCTACATCCCAGCTAGCATATCAGTCCATCCTCTCATCTCTACATCCCAGCTAGCATATCAGTCCATCCTCTCATCTCTACTGTAGATCCCATCTAGCATATCAGTCCATCCTCTCATCTCTACTGTAGATCCCATCTAGCATATCAGTCAATCTTCTCATCTCTACATCCCAGCTAGCATATCAGTCCATCCTCTCATCTCTACTGTAGATCCCATCTAGCATATCAGTCCATCCTCTCATCTCTACTGTAGATCCCATCTAGCATATCAGTCCATCCTCTCATCTCTACTGTAGATCCCATCTAGCATATCAGTCCATCCTCTCATCTCTACTGTAGATCCCATCTAGCATATCAGTCCATCCTCTCATCTCTACTGTAGATCCCAGCTAGCATATCAGTCCATCCTCTCATCTCTACTGTAGATCCCAGCTAGCATATCAGTCCATCCTCTCATCTCTACATCCCAGCTAGCATATCAGTCCATCCTCTCATCTCTACTGTAGATCCCATCTAGCATATCAGTCCATCCTCTCATCTCTACATCCCAGCTAGCATATCAGTCCATCCTCTCATCTCTACATCCCAGCTAGCATATCAGTCCATCCTCTCATCTCTACTGTAGATCCCAGCTAGCATATCAGTCCATCCTCTCATCTCTACTGTAGATCCCATCTAGCATATCAGTCCATCCTCTCATCTCTACTGTAGATCCCATCTAGCATATCAGTCCATCCTCTCATCTCTACTGTAGATCCCATCTAGCATATCAGTCCATCCTCTCATCTCTACTGTAGATCCCAGCTAGCATATCAGTCCATCCTCTCATCTCTACTGTAGATCCCAGCTAGCATATCAGTCCATCCTCTCATCTCTACTGTAGATCCCAGCTAGCATATCAGTCCATCCTCTCATCTCTACTGTAGATCCCAGCTAGCATATCAGTCCATCCTCTCATCTCTACTCAGTCCATCCTCTCATCTCTAGATCCCAGCTAGCATATCAGTCCATCCTCTCATCTCTACTGTAGATCCCAGCTAGCATATCAGTCCATCCTCTCATCTCTACTGTAGATCCCAGCTAGCATATCAGTCCATCCTCTCATCTCTACTGTAGATCCCATCTAGCATATCAGTCCATCCTCTCATCTCTACTGTAGATCCCATCTAGCATATCAGTCCATCCTCTCATCTCTACTGTAGATCCCATCTAGCATATCAGTCCATCCTCTCATCTCTACTGTAGATCCCAGCTAGCATATCAGTCCATCCTCTCATCTCTACTGTAGATCCCAGCTAGCATATCAGTCCATCCTCTCATCTCTACTGTAGATCCCAGCTAGCATATCAGTCCATCCTCTCATCTCTACTGCAGATCCCAGCTAGCATATCAGTCCATCCTCTCATCTCTACTGTAGATCCCAGCTAGCATATCAGTCCATCCTATCATCTCTACATCCCATCTAGAATATCAGTCCATCCTCTCATCTCTACTGTAGATCCCATCTAGCATATCAGTCCATCCTCTCATCTCTACTGTAGATCCCATCTAGCATATCAGTCCATCCTCTCATCTCTACTGTAGATCCCATCTAGCATATCAGTCCATCCTATCATCTCTACATCCCATCTAGAATATCAGTCCATCCTCTCATCTCTACTGTAGATCCCATCTAGCATATCAGTCCATCCTCTCATCTCTACTGTAGATCCCATCTAGCATATCAGTCCATCCTATCATCTCTACATCCCATCTAGAATATCAGTCCATCCTCTCATCTCTACTGTAGATCCCATCTAGCATATCAGTCCATCCTCTCATCTCTACTGTAGATCCCATCTAGCATATCAGTCCATCCTATCATCTCTACATCCCATCTAGAATATCAGTCCATCCTCTCATCTCTACTGTAGATCCCATCTAGCATATCAGTCCATCCTCTCATCTCTACTGTAGATCCCATCTAGCATATCAGTCCATCCTCTCATCTCTACTGTAGATCCCAGCTAGCATATCAGTCCATCCTCTCATCTCTACTGTAGATCCCAGCTAGCATATCAGTCCATCCTCTCATCTCTACTGTAGATCCCAGCTAGCATCAGTCCATCCTCTCACCTCTACAGTAGATCCCATCTATCAATTACAGTAATTATCCCGAGCAGTCATTAGCCCCCCTCCCCATTCCCAACATGTTATATTTAAGTCATTTAGCAGATGCTATTATCCAGAACCCAGGAATCCTAATAACCAAAGTTTGTTCTCCTCACCTCTTCGTGCATATGGCGAGGGAGCGATGCCTTCAACAGACAGGTGAGGTAGGCCACCTCGGAAGAACAGGTGTCGCCCCAACTGGGTGCTGAGAGCAGGTCTTAGCCAAGACCACCGCCTCGGTGAACAGCTCACTGGACAGCAGGTAACGAACACGCAGCTCAAAGAACACTGGCACCTCTGAGCCTAGGTACCGGTCCACTGTGGAGAGAGACAGGTCAAGGGTCAATGTTGCACCTCTGAGCCTAGGTACCGGTCCACTGTGGAGAGAGACAGGTCAAGGGTTAATGTTGCACCTCTGAGCCTAGGTACCGGTCCACTGTGGAGAGAGACAGGTCAAGGGTCAATGTTGCACCTCTGAGCCCAGGTACCGGTCCACTGTGGAGAGAGACAGGTCAAGGGTCAATGTTGCACCTCTGAACCGGTCCACTGTGGAGAGAGACAGGTCAAGGGTCAATGTTGCACCTCTGAACCGGTCCACTGTGGAGAGAAACAGGTCAAGGGTCAATGTTGCACCTCTGAGCCTAGGTACCGGTCCACTGTGGAGAGAGACAGGTCAAGGGTCAATGCTGCATCCCAAATAGTGCTCTATATTTGGGGGAAAGAAAGAGAAAGGAGTGTAAAAGTGGTAAATAAATAAAAATATTATATAAATAGTAAATATTAAATCCACAGAGAGAGGAACCTCCAGTTAACGGACTCCTGTCATTATAGACGGACGACTCCAGAGCAGATATTTACAGGACAGATTTCTAGTCAGTAATACAACATGGTACATGGATGAGTATGTAGAAGTTGGTCCATGGCCCTTCCCTCTCATCCTGCCTTTCCCTCACCTTCATCCCGGGGCAGTTGTGAGTCCTTCAGGATGGCCTGTAGTATGGGGTTGGTCCACGGTCCCTTCTCTCTGATGATCTGTCCCACCTGCAGCAGGTGGATGTTCTGGTGTCTCTCCAGCTGGGAAAAACATTCCTGAAAGAAGGAGGAAGAGGTTAGCCTGGTCCAAGATCTTACGTGTCATCTTGACAAACTCAAGAGTGAGGTTTTAGAGCATTCCATAAAGCAGTGAGGAATGGATATGATCTGATTGGTCAGCTGATTCAAATGGATATGATCTGATTGGTCAGCTGAGTCAACACAGCCTCTTTGTGTCATCTTGTTGACATGACAACAACCATAGGAGCTGGCAAGACAGCACAAACAGATATGGAACCAGGCTAGGAAGCAAGGGGTTGTTAAGACAACTCACCTGGAACGAATCAAGGATTTTTTTCAAGGGATCCTGCAGGATCTTATTTCTGTTCAAAAACAGCAAGAGCTCAAAAGCACTCCTGTGGAGAGAGAAAGGGGAGGGGGAGAGAAAGGGGAGGGGGGAGAGAAAGGGGAGGGGGGAGAGAAAGGGAGGGGGAGAGAAAGGGGAGGGGGAAGAGAAAGGGGAGGGGAGAGAGAAAGGGGAGGGGGAAGAGAAAGGGAGGGGGAGAGAGAGGGGGGGAGGGGGAGAGAAAGGGGGGGAGAGAAAAGGGGAGGGGGAGAGAAAGGGGGAGAGAAAGGGGAGAGAGAAAGGGAGGGGGGAGAGAGAAAGGGGAGGGGGAGAGAGAAAGGGGAGGGGGAGAGAGAAAGGGGGGGGGAGAGAGAGAAAGGGGAGGGGGGAGAGAGAGAAAGGGGAGGGGGAGAGAGAGAAAGGGGAGGGGGAGAGAGAGAAAGGGGAGGGGGGGGAGAGAAAGGGGAGGGGGGGAGAGAGAGAAAGGGGAGGGGGGGAGAGAGAAAGGGGAGGGGGGAGAGAGAAAGGGGAGGGGGAGAGAGAGAAAGGGGAGGGGGGAGAGAGAGAAAGGGGAGGGGGAGAGAGAGAAAGGGGAGGGGGAGAGAGAGAAAGGGGAGGGGGGGAGAGAGAGAAAGGGGAGGGGGGAGAGAGAGAAAGGGGAGGGGGAGAGAGAGAAAGGGGAGGGGGAGAGAGAGAAAGGGGAGGGGGAGAGAGAGAGGGGAGGGGGGGAGAGAGAAAGGGAGGGGGGGAGAGAGAGAAAGGGGAGGGGGGGAGAGAGAAAGGGGAGGGGGGGAGAGAAGGGGGGGGGGGGAGAGAAAGGGGAGGGGGAGAGAAAGGGGGGGGGGAGAGAAAGGGGGGGGAGAGAAAGGGGAGGGGGAGAGAAAGGGGAGGGGGGAGAGAAAGGGGAGGGGGAGAGAAAGGGGAGGGGAGAGAGAAAGGGGAGGGGAGAGAGAAAGGGGAGGGGAGAGAGAAAGGGAGGGGAGAGAGAAAGGGGGGGGAGAGAGAAAGGGGAGGGGGTGGGGAGAGAGAAAGGGGAGGGGTGGGGAGAGAGAAAGGGGAGGGGTGGGGAGAGAGAAGGGGAGGGGTGGGGAGAGAGAAAGGGGAGGGGTGGGGAGAGAGAAAGGGGGAGGGGGGGGAGAGAGAAAGGGGAGGGGTGGGGAGAGAGAAAGGGGAGGGGTGGGGAGAGAGAAAGGGGAGGGGTGGGGAGAGAGAAAGGGGAGGGGTGGGGAGAGAGAAAGGGGAGGGGTGGGGAGAGAGAAAGGGGAGGGGTGGGGAGAGAGAAAGGGGAGGGGTGGGGAGAGAGAAAGGGGAGGGGTGGGGAGAGAGAAAGGGGAGGGGTGGGGAGAGAGAAAGGGAGGGGTGGGGAGAGAGAAAGGGGAGGGGTGGGGAGAGAGAAAGGGAGGGGTGTGGGGAGAGAGAAAGGGGAGGGGTGTGGAGAGAGAAAGGGGAGGGTGTGGAGAGAGAAAGGGGAGGGGTGTGGAGAGAGAAAGGGGAGGGGTGTGGAGAGAGAAAGGGGAGGGGTGTGGAGAGAGAAAGGGGAGGGGTGTGGAGAGAGAAAGGGGAGGGGTGTGGAGAGAGAAAGGGGAGGGGTGTGGAGAGAGAAAGGGGAGGGGTGTGGAGAGAGAAAGGGGAGGGGTGTGGGGAGAGAGAAAGGGGAGGGGTGTGGGGAGAGAAAGGGGAGGGGTGGGGAGAGAGAAAGGGGAGGGGTGTGGAGAGAGAAAGGGGAGGGGTGTGGAGAGAGAAAGGGGAGGGGTGTGGAGAGAGAAAGGGGAGGGGTGTGGGGAGAGAGAAAGGGGGGGGTGTGGGGAGAGAGAAAGGGAGGGGTGTGGGGAGAGAGAAAGGGGAGGGGGTGGGGAGAGAGAAAGGGGAGGGGTGTGGGGAGAGAGAAAGGGGAGGGGTGGGGGAGAGAGAAAGGGGAGGGGTGTGGGGGAGAGAAAGGGGAGGGGTGTGGGGGAGAGAAAGGGGAGGGGTGTGGGGGAGAGAAAGGGGAGGGGTGTGGGGGAGAGAAAGGGGAGGGGTGAAAGGGGGGGAGAGAAAGGGGAGGGGTGTGGGGGAGAGAAAGGGGGAGGGGTGTGGGGGAGAGAAAGGGGAGGGGTGTGGGGGAGAGAAAGGGGAGGGGTGTGGGGGAGAGAAAGGGGAGGGGTGTGGGGGAGAGAAAGGGGAGGGGTGTGGGGGAGAGAAAGGGGAGGGGTCTGTTTGAGCCTCATACCTCCTTTAATAAATGTTACAACAGGGACGGAATAACAAGGCTGAAAGGGGCGGAGTCAGACTGGGGGTGACAGGACTATGGACCCCAAGGGGCAGAGTCACCCTAGAAAACAACACTCATACTGGAGACTGGGGGTGACAGGACTATGGACCCCAAGGAGCAGAGTCACCCTAGAAAACAACACTCATACTTGAGATGGAGACTGGGGGTGACAGGACTATGGACCCCAAGGAGCAGGTAAACAAGTCAAGACTCATACTTACAGGGCAAGGCTACTCAGTGTGTAGCATACATGTTCACAGTCAGACGGGAAGCAGGCCGAGGCTTGGACAAAGGAACATAGAGCAGTCTGGAGCACCTGCAGCTGTGGCAAGGGTACCTGCCATCGTCCTGAATACACCTCCACCAACTACAGGGGAAGGGAGCAGAGGGAGGAGAGAGGGAAGGGGGTGGGGGAGATACAGGTAGGAAAGGGGGGATACAGGTAGGAAAGGGGGATACAGGTTGGAAAGGGGGGATACAGGTTGGAAAGGGGGGATACAGGTTGGAAAGGGGGGATACAGGTTGGAAAGGGGGATACAGGTTGGAAAGGGGGGATACAGGTTGGAAAGGGGGGATACAGGTTGGAAAGGGGGGATACAGGTTGGAAAGGGGGATACAGGTTGGAAAGGGGGGGGGGGGATACAGGTTGGAAAGGGGGGATACAGGTTGGAAAGGGGGGTACAGGTTGGAAAGGGGGGTACAGGTTGGAAAGGGCAGGGGGGGTGGTACAGGTAGGAAAGGGGGGAGGAAAAATAAAGACAGTGGATAGGGAAACCATACCAAGACGTTGGATTAATTAAAAACAATTGTCCCTTTCACTGGATCACCATCTCAATCACCACCTTCCAGAGACACCTGAAACCCCACCTCTTTAAGGAATACCTAGGATAGGATAAGTAATCTTTCACTGGATCACCATCTCAACTTATTTCATAGCAACTGAATACTTCGCTAGCTACATTATTACCAAACTAGGCCAGTCAGACTAACTAGACACTGTAGCTAGCTACATTATTACCTAACTAGGCCACAGTCAGACTAACTAGACACTACATTATTACCTAACTAGGCCACAGTCAGACTAACTAGACACTACATTATTACCTAACTAGGCCACAGTCAGACTAACTAGACACTGTAGCTAGCTACATTATTACCTAACTAGGCCACAGTCAGACTAACTAGACACTGTAACTAGCTACATTATTACCTAACTAGGCCACAGTCAGACTAACTAGACACTGTAACTAGCTACATTATTACCTAACTAGGCCATAGTCAGACTAACTAGACACTGTAACTAGCTACATTAGACTAACTAGGCCATAGTCACTAGACACTACATTATTACCAAACTAGGCCAGTCAGACTAACTAGACACTGTAGCTAGCTACATTATTACCTAACTAGGCCACAGTCAGACTAACTAGACACTACATTATTACCTAACTAGGCCACAGTCAGACTAACTAGACACTACATTATTACCAAACTAGGCCAGTCAGACTAACTAGACACTGTAGCTAGCTACATTATTACCTAACTAGGCCACAGTCAGACTAACTAGACACTACATTATTACCTAACTAGGCCACAGTCAGACTAACTAGACACTACATTATTACCTAACTAGGCCACAGTCAGACTAACTAGACTACATTATTACCTAACTAGGCCACAGTCAGACTAACTAGACACTGTAGCTAGCTACATTATTACCTAACTAGGCCACAGTCAGACTAACTAGACACTGTAGCTAGCTACAAGTATATGTAACGTTAACGCTTCAATCTGACAAACTGTAAAAAGCAACTTCAAAACTGAAAGTGCAGACATTTAATTCCACCAGAGGCCTTATTAAACACGTTCACGAGTCTAATGTTGGTAAACTACCAGCTAAACTAAAACTAACTAAAGTGTGAACTGAAGATAACTTGGCTAACAAGCAAGCTACCCGAAAACGACTTGCCAATGCATTTTCCCCGTAGCTAGCTAGCTACTATAATGCATTTTGAAAAGGGTGAATTAGGATATAACATATGTGACATTACAGGGAAGAGGAAAACAGGTTGGTTTATTGGTTGCTAGCTAGCCATTTACGGGTTATCCGTCTGTTTGAGGGGGGAATTAGGTTGGTTGGCTAGTTAGCCTTAGCATAGATTAGAGAAAGGAGCTCTGGCTAGCTAGCTAGCTACCGTTAGCTAGTCTGCACTGGGGAAAACAAGTCTTTTCCTCTCTCTCTCTCCCCAAAAAGGTGTAATTCCAATACATTGCTTTACCTTACAGAACCGTACACAATATAACTTGCTTTGAAGTCCGTATTCTTCACTCGAACTACTGACAAATAAACTCTTCAATTGTTGTTTAAAAGCTTCTAACTGAAATTCACTCTCTTCTTCCGCCATACTGCTTGTCTCGCCTAGCGCGTAGCTACAGCGGCTAAAACGCGACGCGGCCGAGCGTAATCGCGGTCGAGAGATTTGATTGGATGAAACTCACGTCTGTCTTGTCCTACGGCGGAAAAAGACGTCTTGTGATTGGAGGACATCATCTAAAAATAATTTAAAAATACGCCCCTACATTGAAAGGTATCTTGCGTGTTTATATATTATGGGTTACATTGGAACAGTGTTGCAACGTGTTTGATTAACGTTTCTTTTTGAACGTTGTCGCCAACCTAATATTGAACGAGTCAAATTAGTGATTTTTATCTGTCTGTGTCTCTCTCATTTCAGAACGGCGGCCTGATCAAAAACACGTTATATCTTTCCATTCCGTTGATTGGTTGACATGAGATGATATTGGATTTGTGCTCATTTATTAATTAACAGGTGACACCAGCGCGCCTACCTTTATAAATCCATCCCCTACTGTCTCGGTAAAATGAATCAGTTCTGGCTGTTGATTCCAAGGAGGACGAGGTCACAGTTGAGCAGCAGGTGACCAATGTTTATAACTGTTTCATTTATGGAATGCTTTGGGGAAAAAAAACCTTCCTCATCCTTTGAGTTTGTCAAACAATTTGGTTTATGCAAGTTAATTTTTATCTACCTTTACCCCTTATTTCTCTGCCATTTTAAAACCTACTATGTAAAGGCAGTATATGTAACCTGGAATTGGCATGTGTTTTAAACGTAGCGGATGTGAATATGACGACGAAGAGCCGACTAGACCATTTTGAGATGCTACCCCGTGTGGTTCATACTAGCCCCTCACCCTTTGAGTAAGGGGGGTCCTTTTTCTTCAGACCGATTCCTCAAAAGGTAATTGATCGCTGTCTCATTGCATCATGTCCTTATTGATCCTGTTTTGGCTCCAGTTCCCCTGTAGGTTGCAGTAGTTCAGGACTCTTGTTGACCACCATGTCAACAGGTGGTCCTACACCACATGACATCACCCAGCACCGTAACGGCCACTGTGCAGACTATACTGTACGTTTTACCTGACCAATCATATCGTTATTATCCTATGATTTTATATATATATATATTTTATTTTTTATATATATATTTATTTATATATTTATATTTATGAATTTATATGTATTTATTTATATTTATTTATATATATTTATGTATTTATATGTATATATTTATTTATGTATTTTTATATATTTATTTTAACTGTTGTGAATATACTATGTCTGTAAGGATGACAGACTCATTTCCCCATGAGGGGATGAATTAACGTTCATCTCAGGGGTCGTGGGCTGGTTGGTAATCATCTTGTCCTGCTGCTGTGGAGAGTCCCAGTCTTTATCGGCGACAACATAGTGACGGCTCAGATCTTCTGGGAGAGGCTGTGGATGATACTGTGAGGTGCAGAGTACTGGAAGATGCAAGGTCAGAGGGCCAAAGATTTCTCCGTATTCCCTATATAGTACACTACTTTAGACCAGGGCCCTATTCCCTATATAGTACACTACTTTAGACCAGGGCCCTATTCCCTATATAGTACACTACTTTAGACCAGGGCCCTATTCCCTATATAGTACACTACTTTAGACCAGGACCCTATTCCCTATATAGTACACTACTTTAGACCAGGGCCCTATTCCCTATATAGTACACTATTTTAGACCAGGGCCCTATATAGTACACTACTTTAGACCAGGGCCCTATATAGTACATTACTTTAGACCAGGGCCCTACAGAACCCTATTCCCTATATAGTACACTACTTTAGACCAGAGCCCTATAGAACCCTATTCCCTATATAGTGCACTACTTTAGACCAGGGCCCTATATAGTACATTACTTTAGACCAGGGCCCTACAGAACCCTATTCCCTATATAGTACACTACTTTAGACCAGGGCCCTATTCCCTATATAGTACACTACTTTAGACCAGGACCCTATATAGTACACTACTTTAGACCAGGGCCCTATATAGTGCACTACTTTAGACCAGGGTCCACTGACAGCTTTCTGTTTCAGACTGAAGATCTAATGAAGTGCCTTGTATATCTGATGAAATAAATGTATTTATTTATTTACACTTTCTCAAAACGAGAGGATAGCAGAAAAACAAAGATGACTGTTGGGCCGGAACAAATCCCTGCAGGAGCGTAGCTCCCCAGGACAAGAGTTGGCCACCACATCACAGCTCTAAGATATCAGAGCCGTGTTCACAAAGCATCTCAGAACAGGAGTGCTGATCTAGGATCAGTTCCCCTCTTATTCATTATGATCTAGGATCAGGTCCCCTCTTATTCATTATGATCTAGGATCAGGTCCCCTCTTATTCATTATGATCAGTAGTAGTGCTGATCTAGGATCAGTTCCCCTCTTATTCAATATGATCTAGGATCAGTTCCCCTCTTATTCATTATGATCTAGGATCAGGTCCCCTCTTATTCATTATGATCTAGGATCAGGTCCCCTCTTATTCATTATGATCTAGGATCAGGTCCCCTCTTATTCATTATGATCTAGGATCAGGTCCCCTCTTATTCATTATGATCAGTAGTAGTGCTGATCTAGGATCAGTTCCCCTCTTATTCATTATGATCTAGGATCAGGTCCCCTCTTATTCAATATGATCTAGGATCAGGTCCCTCTTATTCATTATGATCTAGGATCAGGTCCCCTCTTATTCATTATGATCTAGGATCAGTTCCCCTCTTATTCATTATGATCTAGGATCAGGTCCCCTCTTATTCATTATGATCTAGGATCAGGTCCCCTCTTATTCATTATGATCTAGGATCAGGTCCCCTCTTATTCATTATGATCTAGGATCAGGTCCCCTCTTATTCATTATGATCAGTAGTAGTGCTGATCTAGGATCAGTTCCCCTCTTATTCATTATGATCTAGGATCAGGTCCCCTCTTATTCAATATGATCTAGGATCAGGTCCCTCTTATTCATTATGATCTAGGATCAGGACCCTCTTATTCATTATGATAAGAGGATCAGTTCCCCTCTTATTCATTATGATCTAGGATCAGGTCCCCTCTTATTCATTATGATCTAGGATCAGGTCCCCTCTTATTCATTATGATCTAGGATCAGGTCCCCTCTTATTCATTAGGATCAGTAGTAGTGCTGATCTAGCATCAGTTTTGGCTTTAGGTTATAATGGATAAGAGGGACCTGATCCTAGATCAGCACTACTACTGATCATAATGAATAAGGGGGGACCTGATCCTAGATCATAATGAATAAGAGGGGACCTGATCCTAGATCAGCACTACTACTGATCATAATGAATAAGAGGGGACCTGATCCTAGATCATAATGAATAAGAGGGGACCTGATCCTAGATCATATTGAATAAGAGGGGACCTGATCCTAGATCAACACGACCACTCTGAGAGGCTTTGTGAGTACGAGCCCTGTTGAAGTCCCCTACTGGTTCAGACAGTGGCAACAGACATGTAATAGCATTGAGATCCAGTCGGCCTCAGAAGCCCAGGTTTCCGTGACATTTGGAAGGACGGCGTCACTAGACAAAGACGCAGTAGTGTCTCACACACCTGTGTAAAACTCCCCCTTGAGATACACACACACACACAGCTAGCAGTCCCGCTGTTGTACAGACCTGTTCTGGAAAGGACTGATTGGGAAGTAAGACAGGGAGAGGGGGTCTAGGGGGGCAGGGAGAGGTGGGGCTAGGGGGGGGACAGGTGGGGAGAGGTGGGGGGCTAAGTGGGGGGACAGGGAGAGGTGGGGGGGCTAAGTGGGGGGACAGGGAGAGGTGGGGCTAGGGGGGACAGGGAGAGGTGGGGCTGGGGGGGGGTGAAAGGTAGTTTCAGATTCTACTGTTCATGCATTCAAAATGGAAAGATATGTCTGACAATGAGTATAATCATCAGTTACACATGCAATTCAACTTTCCTGTTTCTTTTTTTAATTGATAGGCTGTTAACTTTAAATCTTGATAAATCACGTGACCTTTTGGAGCACTGCCCTGGAACTAAAGCAGCATTCTCCTTTACTTCCTGTTCTAGAACCCCACACAGGTGGAAAACCTGTTGGGGCGCATTCAGTAGGACGAAAACGTTTTTGCAACGTTCAGATAGGAATGTGCTGTACAGAACAAAAACACGCCTCCATGACGTGTAGAATGAGACTCTTATTCGTTACATTTTATTGTATCAGCAACGTTCTACAACGTTAGGCTACTGAACGTGGTTTCCTTGTTATTCAAAACTCACTCTCCTTGTGTGGCCCACTGCGTAGACCCAATACACAGCAGGACCTCTACAACTACATCAAGTGCCATCTATAGTCATATAGACTATATATATATATATATAAATATAATAGTGTCACTATATCCCAGAAAAGGCATGTCAGAAACTGAGCAGGGGGAGTCGTGTGTGTGTGTGTCCAGGCACAGGGTGTGTGTGTGTGTGTGTGTGTGTGTGTGTGTGTGTGTGTGTGTGTGTGTGTGTGTGTGTGTGTGTGTGTGTGTGTGTGTGTGTTAGTCCACTCCCAAGGCTTTGAGCTGTCGTTCGATGTCTTCGTCTGAGATGCCGTCTGATTTGGTGGCAGAAGAGGTGGGTTTGTTTCTGCTGGTTGAAGGAGCGTTCACCATCTACGATCAATAAGAACAACAAGTGAATCAACTCAACCTTGATTCTCCCAAGTGAATCAACTCAACCTTGATTCTCCCAAGCATACACCATTCATAGTATTTCCACAGGACTTAGTGTCCTGTCCAGGGGGTGTCCTGTACATCAAGCTGTCTCACTACAGGATATAGACTAGTGTCCTGTCCAGGGGATGTCCTGTACATCAAGCTGTCTCACTACAGAAACAGGAGATAGACAGCTCCTGTCCAGGGGGTGTCCTGCCATTCTGTCTCACTACAGAAACATTCAGCCATTCTGGCTAACTTACTTTACAGAGTATTTCCATAGAGCTGCAGAATGACATCCCCAGTAGGACCCTAACCCAGTGGGACCCTAACCCAGTAGGACCCTAACCCAGTAGGACCCTAACCCAGGAATACCCTAACCCAGTAGGACCCTAACCCAGTAGGACCCTAACCCAGTGGGACCCTAACCCAGTAGGACCCTAACCCAGTGGGACCCTAACCCAGTGGGACCCTAACCCAGTGGGACCCTAACCCAGTGGGACCCTAACCCAGGAATACCCTAACCCAGTAGGGCCCTAACCCAGTAGGGCCCTAACCCAGTGGGACCCTAACCCAGTAGGACCCTAACCCAGTAGGAACCCTAAACCAGTGGGACCCTAACCCAGTAGGACCCTAACCCAGTAGGACCCTAACCCATTAGGACCCTAACCCAGTGGGACCCTAACCCAGTGGGACCCTAACCCAGTGGGACCCTAACCCAGTAGGGACCCTAACCCAGTGGGACCCTAACCCAGAATACCCTAACCCAGGAATACCCTAACCCAGTGGACCCTAACCCAGTAGGACCCTAACCCAGTGGGACCCTAACCCATTTGAACCCTAACCCAGTAGGACCCTAACCCAGTGGGACCCTAACCCAGTAGGACCCTAACCCAGGAATACCCTAACCCAGTAGGGCCCTAACCCAGTAGGGCCCTAACCCAGTGGGACCCTAACCCAGTGGGACCCTAACCCAGTGGGACCCTAACCCAGTGGGACCCTCACCCAGTTGGACCCTCACCCAGTGGGACCCTCACCCAGTGGGACCCTCACCCAGTGGGACCCTTGTCAGCCAATCAGCATTCAGGGCTGGATCCAGACAGTTTATAATGCTAGATACAGGTCCAGTTTCCCCAGACACTGACTAACCCTGGTTCTATTTCAGATCTACATCTGGGAAACCAGCCCCAAGGATCTCGTTCAGGGTTTAGTCTGGATTTATTCTGGCTTTATTAAAAATCAGGTACATCATCGAGAACACATTTTATTTGACAATAAAAACACCAATGTCTCACCTTTCCTGATATCTCGATGCCGATCTCGTCCAGAACCTGGTTAACAATGCTATCAGACTCCTCCTCGTCTCCAGACTCGTCAAAGATCTCATCCAACGTGTCGTTAACTGAGAGAAGGAGACAGAGAGATGACTCCTATTAAAACACACACACACACATCACACACACACATCCACACACACACCTCCCCACACACACACACCCACCACACACACACACACACACACACACACACACACACCTCCCCCACACACACACACACACACACACACACACCTCCCCACACACACACACACCCGCACACACACACACACACACCTCCCCACACACACACACACACATTACCTGTCAAAAGTCTGGACACACCTACTCATTAAAGGGTTTTTCTTTATTTTTACTATTTTCTACATTGTAGTATAATAGTTAAGACATCAAAACTATCAAATATCATGTAGCAACCAAAAAAAAGTGTTAAACAAATCAAAATATTTTATATTTAGATTCTTCAAAGTAGCCACCCTTTGACCTTGATGACAGCTTTGCAACACTCTTGGCATTCTCTCAACCAGCTTCACCTGGAATGCTTTTGCAACAGTCTTGAAGGAGTTCCCACATATGCTGAGCACTTGTTGGCTGCTTTTCATTCACTCTACGGTCCAACTCATCCCAAACCATCTCAATTGGGTTGGTCGGGTGACTGTGTAGGGCGATGTTGGTTTTCTGTGCTTTAAAATTCTAAATAAAATCACAGACACCAGCAAAGCACCCCCACACCTCCTCCTCCATGCTTCAATGTGGGAACCACAAATGGCAGTCTAATGTCCAGAAACCACAAACCAGTCTAATGTCCATTGCTCGTGTTTCTTCGCCCAAGTAAGTCTCTTCTTATTGGTGTCCTTTAGTAGTGGTTTCTGTGCAGCAATTCGACCATTAAGGTCTGATTCACGCAGTCTCCTCTGAACAGTTGATGTTGAGATGTGTCTGTTATTTGAACTCTGTGAAGCAATTATTTGGGCTGCAATTTCTGAGCCTGGTAAACTCTAATGACCTTATCCTCTGCAGCAGAGGGAACTCTAATGAACTTATCCTCTGCAGCAGATGTAACTCTGGGTCTTCATTTCCTGTGGCGGTCCTCATGAGAGCCAGTTTCATCACAGAGCATGATGGTTTTTGCGACTGCACTTGAAGAAACTTTCAAAGTTCTTGAAATGTTCCATATTGATTGACCTTCATGTCTTAAAGTAATGATGGTCTGTCGTTTCTCTTTGCTTATTTGAGCTGTTCTTGCCATAATATGGACTTGGTCTGTTACCCAATAGGGCTGTCTTCTGTGTACCACCCCTACATTGTCAACACAACTGATTGGCTCAAATGCATTAAGGAAAGAAAGAAATCCCTCTAATTAACATAAGGCACAGCTGTTAATTGAAATGCAATAATAGCATGTAGTACACTATGTAGGTATTAATAGCATGTAGTACACTATATAGGCATTAATAGCATGTAGTACACACTATATAGGTATTAATAGCAGTACACTATATAGGTATTAATAGCATGCAGTACACTATATAGGTATTAATAGCATGTAGTACACACTATATAGGTATTAATAGCATGTAGTACACACTATATAGGTATTAATAGCATGTAGTACACTATATAGGTATTAATAGCATGTAGTACACTATATAGGTATTAATAGCATGTAGTACACTATATAGGTATTAATAGCATGTAGTACACTATATAGGTATTCATAGCATGTAGTACACTATATAGGTATTAATAGCAGTACACTATATAGGTATTAATAGTATGTAGTACACTATATAGGTATTAATAGCATGTAGTACACTATATAGGTATTAATAGCAGTACACTATATAGGTATTAATAGCATGCAGTACACTATATAGGTATTAATAGCAGTACACTATATAGGTATTAATAGTAGTACACTATATAGGCATTAATAGCAGTACACTATATAGGTATTAATAGTAGTACACTATATAGGTATTAATAGCAGTACACTATATAGGTATTAATAGCAGTACACTATATAGGTATTAATAGTAGTACACTATATAGGTATTAATAGTAGTACACTATATAGGTATTAATAGCATGTAGTACACTATGTAGGTATTAATAGCAGTACACTATATAGGTATTAATAGCATGTAGTACACTATATAGGTATTAATAGTAGTACACTATATAGGCATTAATAGCAGTACACTATATAGGTATTAATAGCAGTACACTATATAGGTATTAATAGTAGTACACACTATATAGGTATTAATAGCATGTAGTACACTATATAGGTATTAATAGCATGTAGTACACTATATAGGTATTAATAGCAGTACACTATATAGGTATTAATAGCATGTAGTACACTATATAGGTATTAATAGCAGTACACTATATAGGCATTAATAGCAGTACACTATATAGGTATTAATAGCAGTACACTATATAGGCATTAATAGCAGTACACTATATAGGTATTAATAGCAGTACACTATATAGGTATTAATAGTAGTACACTATATAGGTATTAATAGTAGTACACTATATAGGTATTAATAGTAGTACACACTATATAGGTATTAATAGCATGTAGTACACTATATAGGTACATAGGTATTAATAGCAGTACACTATATAGGTATTAATAGCATGTAGTACACTATATAGGTATTA
The DNA here is from genome assembly GCF_021184085.1 of Oncorhynchus gorbuscha. Classification (NCBI taxonomy): domain Eukaryota; kingdom Metazoa; phylum Chordata; class Actinopteri; order Salmoniformes; family Salmonidae; genus Oncorhynchus; species Oncorhynchus gorbuscha. The sequence goes on from NW_025745406.1 coordinate 260,990, forward strand.
ATAGTAGTACACTATATAGGTATTAATAGCATGTAGTACACTATATAGGTATTAATAGCATGTAGTACACTATATAGGTATTAATAGCATGTAGTACACTATATAGGTATTAATAGCATGTAGTACACTATATAGGTATTAATAGCAGTACACTATATAGGTATTAATAGCATGTAGTACACTATATAGGTATTAATAGCATGTAGTACACTATATAGGTATTAACACTATATAGGTATTAATATGTAGTACACTATATAGGTATTAATAGCATGTAGTACACTATATAGGTATTAATAGCATGTAGTACACTATATAGGTATTAATAGCATGTAGTACACTATATAGGTATTAATAGCATGTAGTACACTATATAGGTATTAATAGCAGTACACTATATAGGTATTAATAGTAGTACACTATATAGGTATTAATAGTAGTACACTATATAGGTATTAATAGCATGTAGTACACTATATAGGTATTAATAGCATGTAGTACACTATATAGGTATTAATAGTAGTACACTATATAGGTATTAATAGCATGTAGTACACTATATAGGTATTAATAGCATGTAGTACACTATATAGGTATTAATAGTAGTACACTATATAGGCATTAATAGCAGTACACTATATAGGTATTAATAGCAGTACACTATATAGGTATTAATAGCAGTACACTATATAGGCATTAATAGCAGTACACTATATAGGTATTAATAGCATGTAGTACACTATATAGGTATTAATAGTAGTACACTATATAGGTATTATATAGCATGTAGTACACTATATAGGTATTAATAGTAGTACACTATATAGGTATTAATAGTAGTACACTATATAGGTATTAATAGTAGTACACTATATAGGTATTAATAGCATGCAGTACACTATATAGGTATTAATAGCATGTAGTACACTATATAGGCATTAATAGCAGTACACTATATAGGTATTAATAGCAGTACACTATATAGGTATTAATAGCATGCAGTACACTATATAGGTATTAATAGCATGCAGTACACTATATAGGTATTAATAGTAGTACACTATATAGGTATTAATAGCAGTACACTATATAGGCATTAATAGCAGTACACTATATAGGTATTAATAGCATGTAGTACACTATATAGGTATTAATAGCAGTACACTATATAGGTATTAATAGCATGCAGTACACTATATAGGTATTAATAGCATGCAGTACACTATATAGGTATTAATAGTAGTACACTATATAGGTATTAATAGTAGTACACTATATAGGTATTAACTAGTATTAATACACTATATAGGTATTAATAGCAGTACACTATATAGGTATTAATAGCAGTACACTATATAGGTATTAATAGCAGTACACTATATAGGTATTAATAGTAGTACACTATATAGGTATTAAGGTAGTACTATATAGGTATTAAGTAGTACACTATATAGGTATTAATATAGTACACTATATAGGTATTAATAGTAGTACACTATATAGGTATTAATAGGTACACTATATAGGTATTAATAGTAGTACACTATATAGGTATTAATAGCATGCAGTACACTATATAGGTATTAATAGCATGCAGTACACTATATAGGTATTAATAGCATGCAGTACACTATATAGGTATTAATAGCATGCAGTACACTATATAGGTATTAATAGCATGCAGTAGTAGTAGTAATATATAGGTATTAATAGTAGTACACTATATAGGTATTAATAGTAGTACACTATATAGGTATTAATAGTAGTACACTATATAGGTATTAATAGTAGTACACTATATAGGTATTAATAGTAGTACACTATATAGGTATTAATAGTAGTACACTATATAGGTATTAATAGCAGTACACTATATAGGTATTAATAGTAGTACACTATATAGGTATTAATAGTAGTACACTATATAGGTATTAATAGTAGTACACTATATAGGTATTAATAGCATGTAGTACACTATATAGGTATTAATAGCATGTAGTACACTATATAGGTATTAATAGCAGTACACTATATAGGTATTAATAGCATGTAGTACACTATATAGGTATTAATAGCATGTAGTACACTATATAGGTATTAATAGCATGTAGTACACTATATAGGTATTAATAGCAGTACACTATATAGGTATTAATAGCATGTAGTACACTATATAGGTATTAATAGCATGTAGTACACTATATAGGTATTAATAGCAGTACACTATATAGGTATTAATAGCAGTACACTATATAGGTATTAATAGCATGTAGTACACTATATAGGTATTAATAGCATGTAGTACACTATATAGGTATTAATAGCATGTAGTACACTATATAGGTATTAATAGCATGTAGTACACTATATAGGTATTAATAGCATGTAGTACACACTATATAGGTATTAATAGCATGTAGTACACTATATAGGTATTAATAGTAGTACACTATATAGGTATTAATAGCATGTACTACACTATATAGGTATTAATAGCATGTAGTACACTATATAGGTATTAATAGCATGTAGTACACTATATAGGTATTAATAGCATGTAGTACACTATATAGGTATTAATAGTAGTACACTATATAGGTATTAATAACATGTAATACACTATATAGGTATTAATAGCATGTAATACACTATAGGTATTAATAGCATGTAGTACACACTATATAGGTATTAATAGCATGTAGTACACACTATATAGGTATTAATAGCATGTAGTACACACTATATAGGTATTAATAGCATGTAGTACACTATATAGGTATTAATAGCATGTAGTACACTATATAGGTATTAATAGCATGTAGTACACACTATATAGGTATTAATAGCATGTAGTAGTACACTATATAGGTATTAATAGCATGTAGTACACACTATATAGGTATTAATAGCATGTAGTACACACTATATAGGTATTAATAGCATGTAGTACACTATATAGGTATTAATAGCATGTAGTACACTATATAGGTATTAATAGCATGTAGTACACTATATAGGTATTAATAGCATGTAGTACACTATATAGGTATTAATAGCATGTAGTACACTATATAGGTATTAATAGCATGTAGTACACTATATAGGTATTAATAGCATGTAATACACACTATATAGGTATTAATAGCATGTAATACACTATATAGGTATTAATAGCATGTAGTACACTATATAGGTATTAATAGCATGTAGTACACTATATAGGTATTAATAGCATGTAGTACACTATATAGGTATTAATAGCAGTACACTATATAGGTATTAATAGCATGTAGTACACTATATAGGTATTAATAGCATGTAGTACACTATATAGGTATTAATAGCATGTAATACACTATATAGGTATTAATAGCATGTAGTACACACTATATAGGTATTAATAGCATGTAATACACTATATAGGTATTAATAGCAGTACACTATATAGGTATTAATAGCAGTACACTATATAGGCATTAATAGCAGTACACTATATAGGTATTAATAGCAGTACACTATATAGGTATTAATAGCATGTAGTACACTATATAGGTATTAATAGCAGTACACTATATAGGTATTAATAGCATGCAGTACACTATATAGGTATTAATAGCATGCAGTACACTATATAGGTATTAATAGTAGTACACTATATAGGTATTAATAGTAGTACACTATATAGGTATTAATAGTAGTACACTATATAGGTATTAATAGTAGTACACTATATAGGTATTAATAGCAGTACACTATATAGGTATTAATAGCAGTACACTATATAGGTATTAATAGCATGCAGTACACTATATAGGTATTAATAGCATGCAGTACACTATATAGGTATTAATAGTAGTACACTATATAGGTATTAATAGTAGTACACTATATAGGTATTAATAGTAGTACACTATATAGGTATTAATAGTAGTACACTATATAGGTATTAATAGTAGTACACTATATAGGTATTAATAGCAGTACACTATATAGGTATTAATAGCAGTACACTATATAGGTATTAATAGTAGTACACTATATAGGTATTAATAGTAGTACACTATATAGGTATTAATAGTAGTACACTATATAGGTATTAATAGCATGCAGTACACTATATAGGTATTAATAGCATGCAGTACACTATATAGGTATTAATAGCATGCAGTACACTATATAGGTATTAATAGCATGCAGTACACTATATAGGTATTAATAGCATGCAGTACACTATATAGGTATTAATAGCATGCAGTACACTATATAGGTATTAATAGCATGCAGTACACTATATAGGTATTAATAGTAGTACACTATATAGGTATTAATAGTAGTACACTATATAGGTATTAATAGTAGTACACTATATAGGTATTAATAGTAGTACACTATATAGGTATTAATAGTAGTACACTATATAGGTATTAATAGTAGTACACTATATAGGTATTAATAGCAGTACACTATATAGGTATTAATAGTAGTACACTATATAGGTATTAATAGCAGTACACTATATAGGTATTAATAGTAGTACACTATATAGGTATTAATAGTAGTACACTATATAGGTATTAATAGCATGTAGTACACTATATAGGTATTAATAGCATGTAGTACACTATGTAGGTATTAATAGCAGTACACTATATAGGTATTAATAGCATGTAGTACACTATATAGGTATTAATAGCATGTAGTACACTATATAGGTATTAATAGCATGTAGTACACTATATAGGTATTAATAGCATGTAGTACACTATATAGGTATTAATAGCATGTAGTACACTATATAGGTATTAATAGCATGTAGTACACTATATAGGTATTAATAGCATGTAGTACACTATGTAGGTATTAATAGTAGTACACTATATAGGTATTAATAGCAGTACACTATATAGGTATTAATAGCATGTAGTACACACTATATAGGTATTAATAGCATGTAGTACACTATATAGGTATTAATAGTAGTACACTATATAGGTATTAATAGCATGTACTACACTATATAGGTATTAATAGCATGTACTACACTATATAGGTATTAATAGCATGTAGTACACTATATAGGTATTAATAGCATGTAGTACACTATATAGGTATTAATAGCATGTAGTACACTATATAGGTATTAATAGTAGTACACTATATAGGTATTAATAACATGTAATACACTATATAGGTATTAATAGCATGTAATACACTATAGGTATTAATAGTACACTATATAGGTATTAATAGCATGTAGTACACACTATATAGGTATTAATAGCATGTAGTACACTATATAGGTATTAATAGCATGTAGTACACTATATAGGTATTAATAGCATGTAGTACACACTATATAGGTATTAATAGCATGTAGTACACACTATATAGGTATTAATAGCATGTAGTACACACTATATAGGTATTAATAGCATGTAGTACACACTATATAGGTATTAATAGCATGTAGTACACTATATAGGTATTAATAGCATGTAGTACACTATATAGGTATTAATAGCATGTAGTACACTATATAGGTATTAATAGCATGTAGTACACTATATAGGTATTAATAGCATGTAGTACACTATATAGGTATTAATAGCATGTAGTACACACTATATAGGTATTAATAGCATGTAGTACACACTATATAGGTATTAATAGCATGTAATACACTATATAGGTATTAATAGCATGTAGTACACTATATAGGTATTAATAGCATGTAGTACACTATATAGGTATTAATAGTACACTATATAGGTAGTACACTATATAGGTATTAATAGCAGTACACTATATAGGTATTAATAGCAGTACACTATATAGGTATTAATAGCATGTAGTACACTATATAGGTATTAATAGCATGTAGTACACTATATAGGTATTAATAGCATGTAGTACACTATATAGGTATTAATAGCATGTAGTACACACTATATAGGTATTAATAGCAGTACACTATATAGGTATTAATAGCAGTACACTATATAGGTATTAATAGCATGTAGTACACTATATAGGTATTAATAGCATGTAGTACACTATATAGGTATGAATAGTAGTACACTATATAGGTATGAATAGTAGTACACTATATAGGTATTAATAGTAGTACACTATATAGGTATTAATAGCATGTAGTACACTATATAGGTATTAATAGTAGTACACTATATAGGTATTAATAGCATGTAGTACACTATATAGGTATTAATAGTAGTACACTATATAGGTATTAATAGCAGTACACTATATAGGTATTAATAGCAGTACACTATATAGGTATTAATAGTAGTACACTATATAGGTATTAATAGTAGTACACTATATAGGTATTAATAGCAGTACACTATATAGGTATTAATAGCAGTACACTATATAGGTATTAATAGCAGTACACTATATAGGTATTAATAGCAGTACACTATATAGGTATTAATAGTAGTACACTATATAGGTATTAATAGCATGTAGTACACTATATAGGTATTAATAGCATGTAGTACACTATATAGGTATTAATAGCATGTAGTACACTATATAGGTATTAATAGCATGTAGTACACTATATAGGTATTAATAGCATGTAGTACACTATATAGGTATTAATAGCATGTAGTACACTATATAGGTATTAATAGCATGTAGTACACACTATATAGGTATTAATAGCATGTAATACACTATATAGGTATTAATAGCATGTAGTACACTATATAGGTATTAATAATGTAGTACACTATATAGGTATTAATAGCATGTAGTACACTATATAGGTATTAATAGCAGTACACTATATAGGTATTAATAGTACACTATATAGGTATTAATAGCATGTAGTACACTATATAGGTATTAATAGCATGTAATACACTATATAGGTATTAATAGCATGTAGTACACTATATAGGTATTAATAGCATGTAGTACACACTATATAGGTATTAATAGCATGTAATACACTATATAGGTATTAATAGCAGTACACTATATAGGTATTAATAGCAGTACACTATATAGGTATTAATAGCATGTAGTACACTATATAGGTATTAATAGTAGTACACTATATAGGTATTAATAGCATGTAGTACACTATATAGGTATTAATAGCATGTAGTACACTATATAGGTATTAATAGCATGTAATACACTATATAGGTATTAATAGCAGTACACTATATAGGTATTAATAGTAGTACACTATATAGGTATTAATAGTAGTACACTATATAGGTATTAATAGCATGTAGTACACTATATAGGTATTAATAGTAGTACACTATATAGGTATTAATAGCATGTAGTACACTATATAGGTATTAATAGTAGTACACTATATAGGTATTAATAGCAGTACACTATATAGGTATTAATAGTAGTACACTATATAGGTATTAATAGTAGTACACTATATAGGTATTAATAGCAGTACACTATATAGTATTAATAGTATTAATAGCAGTACACTATATAGGTATTAATAGCAGTACACTATATAGGTATTAATAGCAGTACACTATATAGGTATTAATAGCAGTACACTATAGGTATTAATAGCATGTAGTACACTATATAGGTATTAATAGTAGTACACTATATAGGTATTAATAGCAGTAGTACACTATATAGGTATTAATAGTAGTACACTATATAGGTATTAATAGCATGTAGTACACTATATAGGTATTAATAGCATGTAGTACACTATATAGGTATTAATAGCATGTAATACACTATATAGGTATTAATAGCATGTAGTACACTATATAGGTATTAATAGCATGTAGTACACTATATAGGTATTAATAGCATGTAATACACTATATAGGTATTAATAGCAGTACACTATATAGGTATTAATAGTAGTACACTATATAGGTATTAATAGTAGTACACTATATAGGTATTAATAGCATGTAGTACACTATATAGGTATTAATAGTAGTACACTATATAGGTATTAATAGCATGTAGTACACTATATAGGTATTAATAGCAGTACACTATATAGGTATTAATAGTAGTACACTATATAGGTATTAATAGTAGTACACTATATAGGTATTAATAGTAGTACACTATATAGGTATTAATAGTAGTACACTATATAGGTATTAATAGCAGTACACTATATAGGTATTAATAGCAGTACACTATATAGGTATTAATAGTAGTACACTATATAGGTATTAATAGCAGTACACTATATAGGTATTAATAGTAGTACACTATATAGGTATTAATAGTAGTACACTATATAGGTATTAATAGCATGTAGTACACTATATAGGTATTAATAGCATGTAGTACACTATGTAGGTATTAATAGCAGTACACTATATAGGTATTAATAGCATGTAGTACACTATATAGGTATTAATAGCATGTAGTACACTATATAGGTATTAATAGCATGTAGTACACTATATAGGTATTAATAGCATGTAGTACACTATATAGGTATTAATAGCATGTAGTACACTATATAGGTATTAATAGCATGTAGTACACTATATAGGTATTAATAGCATGTAGTACACTATGTAGGTATTAATAGCAGTACACTATATAGGTATTAATAGCAGTACACTATATAGGTATTAATAGCATGTAGTACACACTATATAGGTATTAATAGCATGTAGTACACTATATAGGTATTAATAGTAGTACACTATATAGGTATTAATAGCATGTACTACACTATATAGGTATTAATAGCATGTACTACACTATATAGGTATTAATAGCATGTAGTACACTATATAGGTATTAATAGCATGTAGTACACTATATAGGTATTAATAGCATGTAGTACACTATATAGGTATTAATAGTAGTACACTATATAGGTATTAATAACATGTAATACACTATATAGGTATTAATAGCATGTAATACACTATAGGTATTAATAGCATGTAGTACACACTATATAGGTATTAATAGCATGTAGTACACACTATATAGGTATTAATAGCATGTAGTACACTATATAGGTATTAATAGCATGTAGTACACACTATATAGGTATTAATAGCATGTAGTACACTATATAGGTATTAATAGCATGTAGTACACTATATAGGTATTAATAGCATGTAGTACACTATATAGGTATTAATAGCATGTAGTACACTATATAGGTATTAATAGCATGTAGTACACTATATAGGTATTAATAGCATGTAGTACACTATATAGGTATTAATAGCATGTAGTACACTATATAGGTATTAATAGCATGTAGTACACTATATAGGTATTAATAGCATGTAGTACACACTATATAGGTATTAATAGCATGTAGTACACACTATATAGGTATTAATAGCATGTAATACACTATATAGGTATTAATAGCATGTAGTACACTATATAGGTATTAATAGCATGTAGTACACTATATAGGTATTAATAGCATGTAGTACACTATATAGGTATTAATAGCAGTACACTATATAGGTATTAATAGCAGTACACTATATAGGTATTAATAGCATGTAGTACACTATATAGGTATTAATAGCATGTAATACACTATATAGGTATTAATAGCATGTAGTACACTATATAGGTATTAATAGCATGTAGTACACACTATATAGGTATTAATAGCATGTAATACACTATATAGGTATTAATAGCAGTACACTATATAGGTATTAATAGCAGTACACTATATAGGTATTAATAGCATGTAGTACACTATATAGGTATTAATAGCATGTAGTACACTATATAGGTATGAATAGTAGTACACTATATAGGTATGAATAGTAGTACACTATATAGGTATTAATAGTAGTACACTATATAGGTATTAATAGCATGTAGTACACTATATAGGTATTAATAGTAGTACACTATATAGGTATTAATAGGTATTAATAGTAGTACACTATATAGGTATTAATAGTAGTACACTATATAGGTATTAATAGCAGTACACTATATAGGTATTAATAGCAGTACACTATATAGGTATTAATAGTAGTACACTATATAGGTATTAATAGTAGTACACTATATAGGTATTAATAGCAGTACACTATATAGGTATTAATAGCAGTACACTATATAGGTATTAATAGCAGTACACTATATAGGTATTAATAGCAGTACACTATATAGGTATTAATAGCAGTACACTATATAGGTATTAATAGCATGTAGTACACTATATAGGTATTAATAGCATGTAGTACACTATATAGGTATTAATAGCATGTAGTACACTATATAGGTATTAATAGCATGTAGTACACTATATAGGTATTAATAGCATGTAGTACACTATATAGGTATTAATAGCATGTAGTACACTATATAGGTATTAATAGCATGTAGTACACACTATATAGGTATTAATAGCATGTAGTACACACTATATAGGTATTAATAGCATGTAATACACTATATAGGTATTAATAGCATGTAGTACACTATATAGGTATTAATAGCATGTAGTACACTATATAGGTATTAATAGCATGTAGTACACTATATAGGTATTAATAGCAGTACACTATATAGGTATTAATAGCATGTAGTACACTATATAGGTATTAATAGCATGTAGTACACTATATAGGTATTAATAGCATGTAATACACTATATAGGTATTAATAGCATGTAGTACACTATATAGGTATTAATAGCATGTAGTACACACTATATAGGTATTAATAGCATGTAATACACTATATAGGTATTAATAGCAGTACACTATATAGGTATTAATAGCAGTACACTATATAGGTATTAATAGCATGTAGTACACTATATAGGTATTAATAGTAGTACACTATATAGGTATTAATAGCATGTAGTACACTATATAGGTATTAATAGCATGTAGTACACTATATAGGTATTAATAGCATGTAATACACTATATAGGTATTAATAGCAGTACACTATATAGGTATTAATAGTAGTACACTATATAGGTATTAATAGTAGTACACTATATAGGTATTAATAGCATGTAGTACACTATATAGGTATTAATAGTAGTACACTATATAGGTATTAATAGCATGTAGTACACTATATAGGTATTAATAGTAGTACACTATATAGGTATTAATAGCATGTAGTACACACTATATAGGTATTAATAGCATGTAATACACTATATAGGTATTAATAGCAGTACACTATATAGGTATTAATAGCAGTACACTATATAGGTATTAATAGCATGTAGTACACTATATAGGTATTAATAGTAGTACACTATATAGGTATTAATAGCATGTAGTACACTATATAGGTATTAATAGCATGTAGTACACTATATAGGTATTAATAGCATGTAATACACTATATAGGTATTAATAGCAGTACACTATATAGGTATTAATAGTAGTACACTATATAGGTATTAATAGTAGTACACTATATAGGTATTAATAGCATGTAGTACACTATATAGGTATTAATAGTAGTACACTATATAGGTATTAATAGCATGTAGTACACTATATAGGTATTAATAGTAGTACACTATATAGGTATTAATAGCAGTACACTATATAGGTATTAATAGCAGTACACTATATAGGTATTAATAGTAGTACACTATATAGGTATTAATAGTAGTACACTATATAGGTATTAATAGCAGTACACTATATAGGTATTAATAGCAGTACACTATATAGGTATTAATAGCAGTACACTATATAGGTATTAATAGCAGTACACTATATAGGTATTAATAGCAGTACACTATAGGTATTAATAGCATGTAGTACACTATATAGGTATTAATAGTAGTACACTATATAGGTATTAATAGCAGTACACACTATATAGGTATTAATAGTAGTACACTATATAGGTATTAATAGCATGTAGTACACTATATAGGTATTAATAGCATGTAGTACACTATATAGGTATTAATAGCATGTAATACACTATATAGGTATTAATAGCATGTAGTACACTATATAGGTATTAATAGCATGTAGTACACTATATAGGTATTAATAGCATGTAATACACTATATAGGTATTAATAGCAGTACACTATATAGGTATTAATAGTAGTACACTATATAGGTATTAATAGTAGTACACTATATAGGTATTAATAGCATGTAGTACACTATATAGGTATTAATAGCATGTAGTACACTATATAGGTATTAATAGCATGTAGTACACTATATAGGTATTAATAGTAGTACACTATATAGGTATTAATAGCAGTACACTATATAGGTATTAATAGCAGTACACTATATAGGTATTAATAGTAGTACACTATATAGGTATTAATAGTAGTACACTATATAGGTATTAATAGCAGTACACTATATAGGTATTAATAGCAGTACACTATATAGGTATTAATAGCAGTACACTATATAGGTATTAATAGCAGTACACTATATAGGTATTAATAATAGCAGTACACTATATAGGTATTAATAGCAGTACACTATATAGGTATTAATAGTAGTACACTATATAGGTATTAATAGTAGTACACTATATAGGTATTAATAGCAGTACACACTATATAGGTATTAATAGTAGTACACTATATAGGTATTAATAGCATGTAGTACACTATATAGGTATTAATAGCATGTAGTACACTATATAGGTATTAATAGCATGTAATACACTATATAGGTATTAATAGCATGTAGTACACTATATAGGTATTAATAGCATGTAGTACACTATATAGGTATTAATAGCAGTACACTATATAGGTATTAATAGCATGTAGTACACTATATAGGTATTAATAGTAGTACACTATATAGGTATTAATAGCATGTAGTACACTATATAGGTATTAATAGCATGTAGTACACTATATAGGTATTAATAGCATGTAGTACACACTATATAGGTATTAATAGCATGTAGTACACTAAAATATATATATATATATATACAGTGCCTTGCGAATGTATTCGGCCCCCTTGAACTTTGCGACCTTTTTCCACATTTCAGGCTTCAAACATAAAGATATAAAACTGTATTTTTTTTTGTGAAGAATCAACAACAAGTGGGACACAATCATGAAGCGGAACGACATTTATTGGATATTTCAAACTTTAACAAATCAAAAACTGAAAAATTGGGCGTGCAAAATCATTCAGCCCCCTTAAGTTAATACTTTGTAGCGCCACCTTTTGCTGCGATTACAGCTGTAAGTCGCTTGGGGTATGTCTCTATCAGTTTTGCACATCGAGAGACTGACATTTTTTCCCATTCCTCCTTGCAAAACAGCTCGAGCTCAGTGAGGTTGGATGGAGAGCATTTGTGAACAGCAGTTTTCAGTTCTTTCCACAGATTCTCGATTGGATTCAGGTCTGGACTTTGACTTGGCCATTCTAACACCTGGATATGTTTATTTTTGAACCATTCCATTGTAGATTTTGCTTTATGTTTTGGATCATTGTCTTGTTGGAAGACAAATCTCCGTCCCAGTCTCAGGTCTTTTGCAGACTCCATCAGGGTTTCTTCCAGAATGGTCCTGTATTTGGCTCCATCCATCTTCCCATCAATTTTAACCATCTTCCCTGTCCCTGCTGAAGAAAAGCAGGCCCAAACCATGATGCTGCCACCACCATGGTTGACAGTGGGGATGGTGTGTTCAGGGTGATGAGCTGTGTTGCTTTTACGCCAAACATAACGTTTTGCATTGTTGCCAAAAAGTTCCATTTTGGTTTCATCTGACCAGAGCACCTTCTTCCACATGTTTGGTGTGTCTCCCAGGTGGCTTGTGGCAAACTTTAAACGACACTTTTTATGGATATCTTTAAGAAATGGCTTTCTTCTTGCCACTCTTCCATAAAGGCCAGATTTGTGCAATATACGACTGATTGTTGTCCTATGGACAGAGTCTCCCACCTCAGCTGTAGATCTCTGCAGTTCATCCAGAGTGATCATGGGCCTCTTGGCTGCATCTCTGATCAGTCTTCTTGTATGAGCTGAAAGTTTAGAGGGACGGCCAGGTCTTGGTAGATTTGCAGTGGTCTGATACTCCTTCCATTTCAATATTATCGCTTGCACAGTGCTCCTTGGGATGTTTAAAGCTTGGGAAATCTTTTTGTATCCAAATCCGGCTTTAAACTTCTTCACAACAGTATCTCGGACCTGCCTGGTGTGTTCCTTGTTCTTCATGATGCTCTCTGCGCTTTTAACGGACCTCTGAGACTATCACAGTGCAGGTGCATTGATACGGAGACTTGATTACACACAGGTGGATTGTATTTATCATCATTAGTCATTTAGGTCAACATTGGATCATTCAGAGATCCTCACTGAACTTCTGGAGAGATTTTGCTGCACTGAAAGTAAAGGGGCTGAATAATTTTGCACGCCCAATTTTTCAGTTTTTGATTTGTTCAAAAAGTTTGAAATATCCAATAAATGTCGTTCCACTTCATGATTGTGTCCCACTTGTTGTTGATTCTTCACAAAAAAATACAGTTTTATATCTTTATGTTTGAAGCCTGAAATGTGGCAAAAGGTCGCAAAGTTCAAGGGGGCCGAATACTTTCGCAAGGCACTGTATATTATGCTACGTTAGCAGTCTTATCATCATGAGGACAACAACATAGAATGTATAATATAGATCCAGTCTTACCATCACGGAGGACAACATAGAATGTATAATATAGATCCAGTCTTACCATCATGGAGGACAACAACATAGAATGTGTAATATAGATCCAGTCTTACCATCATGGAGGACAACATAGAATGTGTAATATAGATCCAGTCTTACCATCACGGAGGACAACAGAATGTATAATATAGATCCAGTCTTATCATCATGAGGACAACATAGAATGTGTAATATAGATCCAGTCTTACTCAGCTCCTCTGACATCTCCATCTTCATGTTCTCCTTCTGGAAGTTCTGCATGGTCTGTTGCATCTTCTGAGGGTCCATCTTCTTATTGACAGCCTGCATAGTCTGAGACGGGAGAGGAGAGGGAGTCACATGGACTGGTTACACTTTACAAAAGGCAGGCAACACCCATTAAAATACAGCACACACAGAGACAGACAAGAGACACACAGAGACCAGAGACACAGACAGACAGGAGAGACAGACCAGAGACACAGAGACAGAGACACAGACAGACAGGAGAGACAGACCAGAGACGCAGAGACACAGACACAGACAGACAGGAGAGACAGACCAGAGACGCAGAGACAGAGACACAGACAAAGGAGAGACAGACAGACCCGCTGTTCAAGGTGTCTACCACTAGGTACAGAGACAGACCCCCTGTGGGAAGAAGCAGCCCACTGACCCACACTAGGTACACCCCCCCTGTGGGAAGAAGAAGCAGCCCACTGATCCACACGTACTTTGGTAGTGGTAGCCATGGCCCCTGCCATCTTCATCTGAGAGTTCATGAGTTTGGTCTGAGAGGACATGGAGGTGACCTTTGAACCGACGGCGTAGCTTCTGTTCTTCTGTCTCCTCAGCTGAACCAGCTGTTTGGCCAGGATGGTACACGCCTCCTTGTTCCCCGTCTTCGCCATCTTCTTAATCTCCATCTCCTGGGAGACAACGTGCATTCGGGAAAGTATTCAGACCCCTTGGACTTTTCCCATATTTTGTTACAGCATTCAAAAATTATTTAAATCGCCCATAACGACATCACAATAGCCCATAACGACATCACAATAGCCCATAACGACATCACAATAGCCCATAATGACATCACAATAGCCCATAACGACATCACAATAGCCCATAACGACATCACAATAGCCCATAATGACATCACAATAGCCCATAATGACATCACAATAGCCCATAACGACATCACAATAGCCCATAATGACATCACAATAGCCCATAATGACATCACAATAGCCCATAATGACATCACAATAGCCCATAATGACAAAGCAAAAACAGGTTTTTAGAAATGCACTGGGAACCTGGTACCATCCCTACGGTGAAGCATTTTTATTTATTTAACCTTTATTTAACTAGGCAAGTCAGTTAAGAACAAATTGTTATTTTCAATGACAGTCCTAGGAACAGTGGGTTAACTGCCTTGTTCAGGGGCAGAACGACAGATTTGTTTTTACCTTGTCAGCTCAGGGATTTGATCTAGCAACCTTTCAGGTTACAAGTCCAACACTAACCACTAGGCTACCTGCCTCCTCTACACTCTAGCCGCTAGGCTACCTGCCTCCTCTACACTCTAGCCGCTAGGCTACCTGCCTCCTCTACACTCTAGCCGCTAGGCTACCTGCCTCCTCTACACTCTAGCCGCTAGGCTACCTGCCTCCTCTACACTCTAGCCGCTAGGCTACCTGCCTCCCTACCTCTAGCCGCAGGCTACCTGCCTCCTCTACACTCTAGCCGCTAGGCTACCTGCCTCCTCTACACTCTAGCCGCTAGGCTACCTGCCTCCTCTACACTCTAGCCGCTAGGCTACCTGCCTCCTCTACACTCTAGCCGCTAGGCTACCTGCCTCCTCTCACTCTAGCCGCAGGCTACCTGCCTCCTCTACACTCTAGCCGCTAGGCTACCTGCCTCCTCTACACTCTAGCCGCTAGGCTACCTGCCTCCTCTACACTCTAGCCGCTACCTGCCTCCTCTACACTAGCCTAGGCTACCCTCTACACTCTAGCCGCTAGGCTACCTGCCTCCTCTACACTCTAGCCGCTAGGCTACCTGCCTCCTCTACACTCTAGCCGCTAGGCTACCTGCCTCCTCTACACTCTAGCCGCTAGGCTACCTGCCTCCTCTACACTCTAACCGCTAGGCTACCTGCCTCCCACCAGCGTGGTGGGCACTGTATACAAAAGACAAAGCTAGAAACCAAGACAGTAATCTGGGGCTGACTAGCCTGGGTGACAGGTGGTTTTCGCCATCATACCAACTTCTTGTCACTCCATTGTTACGTTTGGCATGAATGTAATGATGTCACAAACAGACTCAAGGTTTTCCACATGGACCCACAGAGCATCCGGAAAGAATTCAGACCCCTAGACTTTCTTTTTTTTTTTACACATTTTCTTACATTACAGCCTTATTCTTAAATAAACTTATGGGTTTTTTTCTCATCAATCTACACACAATATCCCATAATGACAAAGCAAAAACAGGTTTAGATATTTTTTACAAATGTATTACAAATTTTAAAAAACAGAAACCTTGTTGACATAAGTATTCAGACCCTTTGCTATGAGACCTGACATTGAGCTCAGGTACACCCTGTTTCCATTGATCATCCTTGAGATGTTTCCACAACTTGATTGGAGTCCACCTGTGGTAAATTCAATTGATTGGACATGATTTGGAAAGGCTCACACCTGTCTATATAAGGTCCTACAGTTGACAGTGCATGTCAGAGCAAAAACCAAGCCATGAGGTTCAAGGAATCGTCCGTAGAGCTCCGAGACAGGATTGTGTCGAGGCACAGATCTGGGGAAGGGTTCCAAAACATTTATGCAGAATTAAAGGTCCCCAAGAACACAGTGGCCTCCATCATTCTTAATTGGAAGAAGTTTGGAACCACCAAGACTCTTCCTAGAGCTGGTCGCCCGGCCAAACTGAGCAATCGGGGGAGAAGGGCCTTGGTCAGGGAGGTGACCAAGAACCCGATGGTCACTCTGACAGAGCTCCAGAGTTCCTCTGTGGAGATGGGATAAATTTCCAGAAAGACAACCATCTCTGCAGCACTCCACCAATCAGGCCTTCATGGTAGAGTGGCCAGACGGAAGCCACTCCTCAGTAAAAGTCACATAACAGCCCGCTTGGAGTTTGCCAAAAAGGCACCTAAAGGACCAATATTGAACTCTTTGGCCTGAAAGCCAAGCGTCACGTCTGGAGGAAACCAGGCACCACTCATCACCTGGCCAATACCATCCCTACAGTGAAGCATGGTGGTGGCAGCATCACGTCTGGAGGAAACCAGGCACCACTCATCACCTGGCCAATACCATCCCTACAGTGAAGCATGGTGGTGGCAGCATCACGTCTGGAGGAAACCAGGCACCACTCATCACCTGGCCCATACCATCCCTACAGTGAAGCATGGTGGTGGCAGCATCACGTCTGGAGGAAACCAGGCACCACTCATCACCTGGCCCATACCGTCCCTACAGTGAAGCATGGTGGTGGCAGCATCACGTCTGGAGGAAACCAGGCACCACTCATCACCTGGCCAATACCATCCCTACAGTGAAGCATGGTGGTGGCAGCATCATGTCGGTGAAACCAGGGATCACCTGGCCCATACCGTCCCTACAGTGAAGCATTTTTCAGCATCAGCAGGAAACCAGGCAAACTTCACCTGGTGTCCCTACAGTGAAGCATGGGGGTGGCAGCAGGGTCTGAATACTGATGTAAAATGTGATATTTCAGTGTGTCACCTGGTGTGTGTGTGTGTGTCCCTACAGTGTGTGCATGGTGGTGGCAGCATGTGTGTGTGTGGTGTGTGTGTGTGTGTGTGTGTGTGTGTGTGTGTGTGTGTGTGTGTGTGTGTGTGTGTGTGTGTGTGTGTGTGTGTGTGGATTGAGGCAGTCTGAATACACTGTACATTATCCATGACTCAGATACTCTCTGTATTCACTACTACAGAACAGACTACTACTACACCCCCACCAGTTGTTTTTCCTGTTTCTCCAGGGAAGATCTGTCTCTGGTGATCTGTCTCTGGGTTCCTCTCAGCTCTTTGGTCTGCTCCTTTATCACATCTAGACACAACGGTGGGAGAGAAAACTACAAGATCAGTACTAGGCCTTGGCAAACAGAGGAGAAGAAAGAAACAATTGTTGTTGTTTATTTCACTTGTTTTGGCCAAAACATATGTTTCCCATGTCAATGAAGCCCTTTGAATTGAGAGAGGAGACAGACGAGAGATCCACAGAGGGGATTCTACATCATCATCATCATCATCATCATCATCATGAAGAGACTAAAAAAATCCACGTGACAGAATGTACCTGTACCGCCAAAAAGTCAGGAGAGCAAATCTCTCCTGTGGATACTCCTATCGCCACCCACTACGGCCAGAACAGACCAACAGCTACGAACTGCCCCACGTTATTGTTTTTCCTGTTTCTACAGACCAGCGTACTGAAAGGTTATTGTTGTTATGATCTGTGCTACTGGGTTACAGACCAGCTACTGAAAGTCTTATTCCTTTATGACTCTGTGACTCTATACAGACCAGCGCACTGAAAGGTTATTGTTGTTATGACTCTGTGCTACTCTATACAGACCAGCGCACTGAAAGGTTATTGTTGTTATGACTCTGTGCTACTCTATACAGACCAGCGTACTGAAAGGTTATTGTTGTTATGACTCTGTGCTACTCTATACAGACCAGCGTACTGAAAGGTTATTGTTGTTATGACTCTGTGCTACTCTATACAGACCAGCGTACTGAAAGGTTATTGTTGTTATGACTCTGTGCTATCTCTATACAGACCAGCGTACTGAAAGGTTATTGTTGTTATGACTCTGTGCTACTCTATACAGACCAGCGTACTGAAAGGTTATTGTTGTTATGACTCTGTGCTACTCTATACAGACCAGCGTACTGAAAGGTTATTGTTGTTATGACTCTGTGCTACTCTATACAGACCAGCGTACTGAAAGGTTATTGTTGTTATGACTCTGTGCTACTCTATACAGACCAGCGTACTGAAAGGTTGTTATTGTTGTTATGACTCTGTGCTACTCTATACAGACCAGCGTACTGAAAGGTTATTGTTGTTATGACTCTGTGCTACTCTATACAGACCAGCGTACTGAAAGGTTATTGTTGTTATGACTCTGTGCTACTCTATACAGACCAGCGTACTGAAAGGTTATTGTTGTTATGACTCTGTGCTACTCTATACAGACCAGCGTACTGAAAGGTTATTGTTGTTATGACTCTGTGCTACTCTATACAGACCAGCGTACTGAAAGGTTATTGTTGTTATGACTCTGTGCTACTCTATACAGACCAGCGTACTGAAAGGTTATTGTTGTTCTGACTCTGTGCTACTCTATACAGACCAGCGCACTGAAAGGTTATTGTTGTTATGACTCTGTGCTACTCTATACAGACCAGCGTACTGAAAGGTTGTTATTGTTGTTATGACTCTGTGCTACTCTATACAGACCAGCGTACTGAAAGGTTATTGTTGTTATGACTCTGTGCTACTCTATACAGACCAGCGTACTGAAAGGTTATTGTTGTTATGACTCTGTGCTACTCTATACAGACCAGCGTACTGAAAGGTTATTGTTGTTATGACTCTGTGCTACTCTATACAGACCAGCGTACTGAAAGGTTATTGTTGTTATGACTCTGTGCTACTCTATACAGACCAGCGTACTGAAAGGTTATTGTTGTTATGACTCTGTGCTACTCTATACAGACCAGCGTACTGAAAGGCAGGCAGATAACACTGTCCCTTCAGATTACCTTCTATTTAAGGACAAAAACTAGTTGTTGTTTTTTTTTTAATAGAAAAACATTAAGTTTATTCAACATTCTGACTTGTAATATGAATGTTCAGGAGTGCTGAGCCGAACTGTTAAGACAGATGAGTAACGTTAAGTATTACACTCTCTTATAATAAGAGACTGAATCTAACTTTGCTAATGTCCGCAAGCTGAAACGCCGAGTCTGTGTACACTTACCATCTACTGTCTTTTTCTTGAAGAAGCCGGCCATGGTGACACGGGATAATTTGGCCAAATAGCTATAATCCAATGCTATTTTAAAAGGACACCGCCTGTTAATTAAACCTTGTTTATTTCCTGGTTCGGAGAGAAGCAGGAAGTGCAGCACTTTTAATGGGGGCGTTCGAGACAGCCTAGAATATAAGCGCTGCGCTCACACTGAGCCATGTCGCCTGGGTTGAAAGACAACCGCTAGGTGGCAGTAGATACCTAATTCCATAGTCACATCACACCCACAGCTGCATGGGGATACCCAGCCAAACACAGAGCTCTTTTACAGACCTGTAAATAGCTTCCAGCTGACTCGATCTGTCTGTTCATGATTTGGGAATGGGTCTTGAATTTGAATAAGTATTGAGTTTTATTGCCAAGTGGGTGTTTCCTCCTGATAGTGACATTATGCTGTGTTCATAACAAGTGGGAACCAAGTGGGAATATTGCAAACTGGGTCAACGATTTGTGTGGTTTCAAGTGCTTTAAACTTGTTGAGAACGCCGATTTGGTTAATGGCAAACAGCCGCGGGGTCAACCATAAACTACAGCTTTCATGCTCCCAAACAAATTATAGTTTAAAAAAAAAACATATTCTTTGTTAGATTAAATCCTTACTTGAAAAAAAAATAACGTTAATTAAATACAGCCACGGACTTGTTTCCTTGTTGAGATTCAATTGGCACATCGGCATTTTCTCGTGAGTCTCCATTTTAGATCAACATTAATGAGCAAATAGTCGGTGGTTGTTTTTGATTAACGTTTATTTGAAAAAGTATGGTTTTCATCAAATAAAGAAAGGCAACCGCAAGGGGACAAACATAAGTACAAGATAAAGCGTTTTCAAAATGTAAAATTGGTTTTTGAAGTATTGACGTTGGAGCGACTTGATGTCATCTGAGCTGAAATTCCACAACGCCTGGAATATACTGAGCTATATTATAGGCTTGCATTCGTAAATTATATTATTTTATACTAATACAATTGCTCAGAGGAAGAGATTTTGTTCAACAAGTAATTCTTTTGATTCTAAACAAGACATGTGCCAAAATTATTGGCACCCCTGTTTTCAATACCTCACCTTGTGAGGCCATGTTTATCTCCCAGTGTATTATAATGCCATGTTTATCTCCCAGTGTATTATAATGCCATGTTTATCTCCCAGTGTATTCTGACATGTTTATCTCCCAGTGTATTATAATGCCATGTTTATCTCCCAGTGTATTATAATGACATGTTTATCTCCCAGTGTATTCTGACATGTTTATCTCCCAGTGTATTATAATGACATGTTTATCTCCCAGTGTATTATAATGCCATGTTTATAGTGTATGCCATGTTTATCTCCCAGTGTATATAATGACATGTTTATCTCCCAGTGTATTATAATGACATGTTTATCTCCCAGTGTATTATAATGTTTATCTCCCATGTTTATCTCCCAGTGTATCATAATGCCATGTTTATCTCCCAGTGTATTATAATGCCATGTTTATCTCCCAGTGTATATAATGACATGTTTATCTCCCAGTGTATTCTGACATGTTTATCTCCCAGTGTATTATAATGCCATGTTTATCTCCCAGTGTATTATAATGCCATGTTTATCTCCCAGTGTATTCTGACATGTTTATCTCCCAGTGTATTCTGACATGTTTATCTCCCAGTGTATTATAATGACATGTTTATCTCCCAGTGTATTATAATGACATGTTTATCTCCCAGTGTATTCTGACATGTTTATCTCCCAGTGTATTATAACATGTTTATCTCCCAGTGTATTATAATGACATGTTTATCTCCCAGTGTATTATAATGACATGTTTATCTCCCAGTGTATTATAATGACATGTTTATCTCCCAGTGTATTATGTTTAAGTGTATTGACATGTTTATCTCCCAGTGTATTATAATGACATGTTTATCTCCCAGTGTATTATAATGACATGTTTATCTCCCAGTGTATTATAATGACATGTTTATCTCCCAGTGTATTATAATGACATGTTTATCTCCCAGTGTATTCTGACATGTTTATCTCCCAGTGTATTCTGACATGTTTATCTCCCAGTGTATTATAATGCCATGTTTATCTCTCCCAGTGTATTATAATGACATGTTTATCTCCCAGTGTATTATAATGCCATGTTTATCTCCCAGTGTATTCCCAGTGTATTATAATGACATGTTTATCTCCCAGTGTATTATAATGACATGTTTATCTCCCAGTGTATTATAATGCCATGTTTATCTCCCAGTGTATTCTGACATGTTTATCTCCCAGTGTATTATAATGCCATGTTTATCTCCCAGTGTATTATAATGACATGTTTATCTCCCAGTGTATTATAATGCCATGTTTATCTCCCAGTGTATTATAATGCCATGTTTATCTCCCAGTGTATTCTGACATGTTTATCTCCCAGTGTATTATAATGCCATGTTTATCTCCCAGTGTATTATAATGACATGTTTATCTCCCAGTGTATTATAATGCCATGTTTATCTCCCAGTGTATTATAATGCCATGTTTATCTCCCAGTGTATTATAATGACATGTTTATCTCCCAGTGTATTATAATGCCATGTTTATCTCCCAGTGTATTCTGACATGTTTATCTCCCAGTGTATTATAATGCCATGTTTATCTCCCAGTGTATTATAATGCCATGTTTATCTCCCAGTGTATTATAATGACATGTTTATCTCCCAGTGTATTATAATGCCATGTTTATCTCCCAGTGTTTATGACATGTTTATCTCCCAGTGTATTATAATGCCATGTTTATCTCCCAGTGTATTATAATGACATGTTTATCTCCCAGTGTATTTATCTGACATGTTTATCTCCCAGTGTATTATAATGACATGTTTATCTCCCAGTGTATTATAATGCCATGTTTATCTCCCAGTGTATTATAATGACATGTTTATCTCCCAGTGTATTATAATGACATGTTTATCTCCCAGTGTATTATAATGACATGTTTATCTCCCAGTGTATTATAATGACATGTTTATCTCCCAGTGTATTATAATGACATGTTTATCTCCCAGTGTATTATAATGACATGTTTATCTCCCAGTGTATTATAATGACATGTTTATCTCCCAGTGTATTATAATGCCATGTTTATCTCCCAGTGTATTATAATGCCATGTTTATCTCCCAGTGTATTATAATGCCATGTTTATCTCCCAGTGTATATAATGACATGTTTATCTCCCAGTGTATTATAATGCCATGTTTATCTCCCAGTGTATTATAATGCCATGTTTATCTCCCAGTGTATTATAATGCTGACATGTTTATCTCCCAGTGTATTATAATGTTTACATGTTTATCTCCCAGTGTATTATAATGACATGTTTATCTCCCAGTGTATTATGACATGTTTATCTCCCAGTGTATTATAATGACATGTTTATCTCCCAGTGTATTATAATGACATGTTTATCTCCCAGTGTATTATAATGACATGTTTATCTCCCAGTGTATTATAATGACATGTTTATCTCCCAGTGTATTCTGACATGTTTATCTCCCAGTGTATTATAATGACATGTTTATCTCCCAGTGTATTATAATGACATGTTTATCTCCCAGTGTATTATAATGCCATGTTTATCTCCCAGTGTATTATAATGACATGTTTATCTCCCAGTGTATTATAATGACATGTTTATCTCCCAGTGTATTTATCATGTTTATCTCCCAGTGTATTATAATGACATGTTTATCTCCCAGTGTATTATAATGCCATGTTTATCTCCCAGTGTATTATAATGCCATGTTTATCTCCCAGTGTATTATAATGACATGTTTATCTCCCAGTGTATTATAATGACATGTTTATCTCCCAGTGTATTATAATGCCATGTTTATCTCCCAGTGTATTATAATGACATGTTTATCTCCCAGTGTATTATAATGACATGTTTATCTCCCAGTGTATTATAATGACATGTTTATCTCCCAGTGTATTATAATGCCATGTTTATCTCCCAGTGTATTATAATGCCATGTTTATCTCCCAGTGTATTCTGACATGTTTATCTCCCAGTGTATTATAATGCCATGTTTATCTCCCAGTGTATTATAATGCCATGTTTATCTCCCAGTGTATTCTGACATGTTTATCTCCCAGTGTATTATAATGCCATGTTTATCTCCCAGTGTATTATGACATGTTGACATGTTTATCTCCCAGTGTATTATAATGCCATGTTTATCTCCCAGTGTATTATAATGACATGTTTATCTCCCAGTGTATTATAATGACATGTTTATCTCCCAGTGTATTATAATGACATGTTTATCTCCCAGTGTATTATAATGACATGTTTATCTCCCAGTGTATTATAATGCCATGTTTATCTCCCAGTGTATTATAATGACATGTTTATCTCCCAGTGTATTATAATGACATGTTTATCTCCCAGTGTATTATAATGACATGTTTATCTCCCAGTGTATTATAATGACATGTTTATCTCCCAGTGTATTATAATGACATGTTTATCTCCCAGTGTATTATAATGCCATGTTTATCTCCCAGTGTATTATAATGACATGTTTATCTCCCAGTGTATTATAATGCCATGTTTATCTCCCAGTGTATTCTGACATGTTTATCTCCCAGTGTATTATAATGCCATGTTTATCTCCCAGTGTATTATAATGACATGTTTATCTCCCAGTGTATTCTGACATGTTTATCTCCCAGTGTATTATAATGACATGTTTATCTCCCAGTGTATTATAATGACATGTTTATCTCCCAGTGTATTCTGACATGTTTATCTCCCAGTGTATTATAATGACATGTTTATCTCCCAGTGTATATAATGACATGTTTATCTCCCAGTGTATTCTGACATGTTTATCTCCCAGTGTATTATAATGACATGTTTATCTCCCAGTGTATTCTGACATGTTTATCTCCCAGTGTATTATAATGACATGTTTATCTCCCAGTGTATTATAATGACATGTTTATCTCCCAGTGTATTATAATGACATGTTTATCTCCCAGTGTATTCTGACATGTTTATCTCCCAGTGTATTATAATGACATGTTTATCTCCCAGTGTATTATAATGACATGTTTATCTCCCAGTGTATTATAATGACATGTTTATCTCCCAGTGTATTATAATGACATGTTTATCTCCCAGTGTATTATAATGCCATGTTTATCTGTATTATAATGACATGTTTATCTCCCAGTGTATTATAATGACATGTTTATCTCCCAGTGTATTATAATGACATGTTTATCTCCCAGTGTATTATAATCTGACATGTTTATCTCCCAGTGTATTATAATGACATGTTTATCTCCCAGTGTATTATAATGACATGTTTATCTCCCAGTGTATTCTGACATGTTTATCTCCCAGTGTATTAATGACATGTTTATCTCCCAGTGTATTATAATGACATGTTTATCTCCCAGTGTATTCTGACATGTTTATCTCCCAGTGTATCCCAGTGTATAATGACATGTTTATCTCCCAGTGTATTATAATGACATGTTTATCTCCCAGTGTATTCTGACATGTTTATCTCCCAGTGTATTATAATGACATGTTTATCTCCCAGTGTATTATAATGCCATGTTTATCTCCCAGTGTATTATAATGACATGTTTATCTCCCAGTGTATTATAATGACATGTTTATCTCCCAGTGTATTATAATGACATGTTTATCTCCCATGTATTATAATGACATGTTTATCTCCCAGTGTATTATAATGACATGTTTATCTCCCAGTGTATTATAATGACATGTTTATCTCCCAGTGTATTATAATGCCATGTTTATCTCCCAGTGTATTATAATGCCATGTTTATCTCCCAGTGTATTATAATGACATGTTTATCTCCCAGTGTATTATAATGCCATGTTTATCTCCCAGTGTATTATAATGACATGTTTATCTCCCAGTGTATTATAATGCCATGTTTATCTCCCAGTGTATTATAATGACATGTTTATCTCCCAGTGTATTATAATGCTGACATGTTTATCTCCCAGTGTATTCTGACATGTTTATCTCCCAGTGTATTATAATGCCATGTTTATCTCCCAGTGTATTATAATGACATGTTTATCTCCCAGTGTATTATAATGCCATGTTTATCTCCCAGTGTATTATAATGACATGTTTATCTCCCAGTGTATTCTGACATGTTTATCTCCCAGTGTATTATAATGACATGTTTATCTCCCAGTGTATTCTGACATGTTTATCTCCCAGTGTATTATAATGCCATGTTTATCTCCCAGTGTATTATCTGACATGTTTATCTCCCAGTGTATTATAATGACATGTTTATCTCCCAGTGTATTATAATGCCATGTTTATCTCCCAGTGTATTATAATGACATGTTTATCTCCCAGTGTATTATAATGACATGTTTATCTCCCAGTGTATTATAATGACATGTTTATCTCCCAGTGTATTATAATGACATGTTTATCTCCCAGTGTATTATAATGACATGTTTATCTCCCAGTGTATTCTGACATGTTTATCTCCCAGTGTATTATAATGACATGTTTATCTCCCAGTGTATTATAATGACATGTTTATCTCCCAGTGTATCCCAGTGTATTATATTATAATGACATGTTTATCTCCCAGTGTATTATAATGACATGTTTATCTCCCAGTGTATTATTGACATGTTTATCTCCCAGTGTATTATAATGACATGTTTATCTCCCAGTGTATTATAATGACATGTTTATCTCCCAGTGTATTATAATGACATGTTTATCTCCCAGTGTATTATAATGCCATGTTTATCTCCCAGTGTATTATAATGCTGACATGTTTATCTCCCAGTGTATTATAATGACATGTTTATCTCCCAGTGTATTATGACATGTTTATCTCCCATGTTTATCATGTTTATCTCCCAGTGTATTATAATGACATGTTTATCTCCCAGTGTATTATAATCATGTTTATCTCCCATGTTTATCTCCCAGTGTATTATAATGACATGTTTATCTCCCAGTGTATTATAATGACATGTTTATCTCCCAGTGTGACATGTTTATCCCAATGACATGTTTATCTCCCAGTGTATTATAATGACATGTTTATCTCCCAGTGTATTATAATGACATGTTTATCTCCCAGTGTATTCTGACATGTTTATCTCCCAGTGTATTATAATGACATGTTTATCTCCCCTGACATGTTTATCTCCCAGTGTATTATAATGACATGTTTATCTCCCAGTGTATTATAATGACATGTTTATCTCCCAGTGTATTATAATGACATGTTTATCTCCCAGTGTATTATAATGACATGTTTATCTCCCAGTGTATTATAATGACATGTTTATCTCCCAGTGTATTATAATGACATGTTTATCTCCCAGTGTATTATAATGACATGTTTATCTCCCAGTGTATTATAATGACATGTTTATCTCCCAGTGTATTATAATGACATGTTTATCTCCCAGTGTATTATAATGACATGTTTATCTCCCAGTGTATTATAATGACATGTTTATCTCCCAGTGTATTATAATGCCATGTTTATCTCCCAGTGTATTCTGACATGTTTATCTCCCAGTGTATTATAATGACATGTTTATCTCCCAGTGTATTATAATGACATGTTTATCTCCCAGTGTATTATAATGACATGTTTATCTCCCAGTGTATTATAATGACATGTTTATCTCCCAGTGTATTCTGACATGTTTATCTCCCAGTGTATTATAATGACATGTTTATCTCCCAGTGTATTATAATGACATGTTTATCTCCCAGTGTATTATAATGACATGTTTATCTCCCAGTGTATTATAATGACATGTTTATCTCCCAGTGTATTATAATGCCATGTTTATCTCCCAGTGTATTATAATGACATGTTTATCTCCCAGTGTATTATAATGACATGTTTATCTCCCAGTGTATTCTGACATGTTTATCTCCCAGTGTATTCTGACATGTTTATCTCCCAGTGTATTATAATGCCATGTTTATCTCCCAGTGTATTCTGACATGTTTATCTCCCAGTGTATTATAATGCCATGTTTATCTCCCAGTGTATTCTGACATGTTTATCTCCCAGTGTATATAATGACATGTTTATCTCCCAGTGTATGTTTTATGTTTATGACATGTTTATCTCCCAGTGTATTATAATGTTTATCTCCCATGTTTATCTCCCAGTGTATTCTGACATGTTTATCTCCCAGTGTATTATATGTTTATCTCCCATATCTCCCAGTGTACATGTTTATCTCCCAGTGTATTCTGACATGTTTATCTCCCAGTGTATTATAAGGGGGGGTCCCTTCTAAATAATCAATGTTTCCGTGTCCAGCAGACCTCTTTATTCCAGCATGAGCGAGGAGGGTGTGGCTTAGTTGAAATTACAACAATTCCAGTAACAAGTGTAAACAGTTAATTAGTTACCGTGGACTTTATAGAAACTGGTCGGGCATTTTAGTCTGCTAATCATAGATGAACATCCAATTCTCTTCCTTACGGAGTTAAAACAGGGAGACTCGGTTCGACCCGGGCACCTTTTGACCTCATTTCACTGCTCAGAGCAGTACGACACCAAAATAACAATACACTTTCTAAATACCTTTTCCCATGAGGTTTCCAGATCTGGAGTCTCTATTAAAAACCTTTTTCCTCATCAAACAGAAGGAACCTACGGTCTACGTATTTCTCTTCTCTTCGAACAAGCCCGCTCTCCATTTCAATCTTTTCTTCTTAAATACGGTCTCTCTGTGGTGCTTCCTACATACAGTATAAAACAACACAGTCTCTCATCACGTGACCAGGAAACAAGTCCAGGAAGAAACCCCCCAAAAAACAGTTGGAACAATTCAAGGTCAGTCAGAGAAATTTAAAAAAATACCTTTTAAGCATATAAGGATTGTAAGAGATTTGAAGAAGTGCACTGGGTTAGAGTCTGTGTGCTCATTTATGACCTAAACAGACAAGTTATTCCAGTCTCTGTTTGAAATTGCATAGCTAGTCTATTTTAAACACCAGATAAACCAATCTACTTTAAAAAAAAATAAAAAAATGTATTTAGGATAATGTCAATCTAACGAGCCAGGAAACTAAAAGCAACATTATAAACGATGGTTTTGGTTAGTTGCTAGCTCGTTAGCCATTTCAAAAATGACCAGCACATATCTGACAACACTTTTGACTATAAACCAACTTTAAATCGTCATGACAACTTTTTAAATCATTCATCGTTGAAAAAGGAAGACTTTAATCAAATAACAAATGAAATAGTCTGTAAAGCATTTTGTAGATATAACTGCACAGGTTGTTAGCTAGCCAGTTTTTTTCCCAGTTTTTTTTTTTTTCTCCATTTTTTTTGTATAAAAAAATTAATTAATCTGCCAACATTCCATTCAAACACTGCAGCCAATCCACAGCCAGACACTGCAGCCAATCCACAGCCAGACACTGCAGCCAATCCACAGCCAGACGCTGCAGCCAATCCACAGCCAGACACTGCAGCCAATCCACAGCCAGACACTGCAGCCAATCCACAGCCAGACACTGCAGCCAATCCACAGCCAGACGCTGCAGCCAATCCACAGCCAGACACTGCAGCCAATCCACAGCCAGACGCTGCAGCCAATCCACAGCCAGACACTGTGCTGAAGTCAGTTGATAACAGGAAGTTGTAAAAGTTGTAATGAAACAAGTATTGATATTGTATGTATATATAAAAAGCTGACACTTATGGTCTGTGTACATCCTGTATCTTAGAGGCTGTTTACACAGAACAATAGCATCTGGGTACAGGATGGTATAAACCTGCCTTACGACAGTCTGTCCGTTATTCTCCCATTTACCTCCTCACTAGAGAGATAAGGAGAAGAAAGGAGTTAAACAGTGTATCTGTCCAGGGTTGTCTGTCGGCAAACCGCAGGCCGTGGGTTTTGATCGGGGCGCAGTAGGACAGAGGACGGCCGTGGGTTTTGGTCTAGGGTTGTCTGTCGGCAAACCGCAGGTTGATGGGCGCAGTAGGACAGAGGACGGCCGTGGGTTTTGGTCTAGGGTTGTCTGTCGGCAAACTGCAGGTTGATGGGCGCAGTAGGACAGAGGACGGCCGTGGGTTTTGGTCTAGGGTTGTCTGTCGGCAAACTGCAGGTTGATGGGCGCAGCAGGACAGAGGAGGGTCGTGGGTTTTGGTCTAGGGTTGTCTGTCGGCAAACTGCAGGTTGATGGGCGCAGCAGGACAGAGGAGGCCGTGGGTTTTGGCTTTGATTTCTTCTGTGACGGGACACAGCCCAATCTGGAACCTCTGGATCAGCTGGAGGAGAAGAAGAGACAAACACAACCGGTATTAACCAGCTGGAGGAGAAGAAGAGACAAACACAACCGGTATTAACCAGCTGGAGGAGAAGAAGAGACAAACACAACCGGTATTAACCAGCTGGAGGAGAAGAAGAGACAAACACAACCGGTATTAACCAGCTGGAGGAGAAGAAGAGACAAACACAACCGGTATTAACCAGCTGGAGGAGAAGAAGAGACAAACACAACCGGTATTAACCAGCTGGAGGAGAAGAAGAGACAAACACAACAGGTATTAACCAGCTGGAGGAGAAGAAGAGACAAACACAACCGGTATTAACCAGCTGGAGGAGAAGAAGAGACAAACACAACAGGTATTAACCAGCTGGAGGAGAAGAAGAGACAAACACAACCGTTATTAACCAGCTGGAGGAGAAGAAGAGAAACACAACAGGTATTAACCAGCTGGAGAGAAGAAGAGAAACACAACAGGTATTAACCAGCTGGAGGAGAAGAAGAGACAAACACAACAGGTATTAACCAGCTGGAGGAGAAGAAGAGAAACACAACAGGTATTAACCAGCTGGAGGAGAAGAAGAGACAAACACAACAGGTATTAACCAGCTGGAGGAGAAGAAGAGAAACACAACAGGTATTAACCAGCTGGAGGAGAAGAAGAGAAACACAACAGGTATTAACCAGCTGGAGGAGAAGAAGTCACTCTATTTCTGATAGAAGAAGAAGACTAAGTCATGCAGAGACCTTCATTTTGGGAACAACAGTGTCACTGGTACAGAATAAGATGAGAAAATCTATTGTCTATTTGAGAAGGGATCAAGATCACCCAAGATACTGTTGTCAGAAAAATAATCTGTGTGTGTGTGTGTGTGTGTGTGTGTGTGTGTGTGTGTGTGTGTGTGTGTGTGTGTGTGTGTGTGTGTGTGTGTGTGTGTGTGTGTGTGTGTGTGTGTGTGTGTGTGTGTGTGTGTGTGTGTGTGTGTGTGTGTGTGTGTGTGTGTGTGGTTCCCCCACCTGTGTAAGAGCCAGGTGCATCTCCAGTTCAGCTATCCTCCTGCCGATGCAGCTCCTGATGCCGTAGCCGAACGGGATGGAGCCAGTTATCCACCCGGTCCGTAGCGTCCTTCCTGATCCAGCGGTCTGGACGGAAGTCATCAGCCCGGGGAAATTCTCCTCGTCCATGGAGGTAGAGTAGTGACATAGAGCTGGGTCAACAGGGAGGATATGAGGAGGTCTGAGGAGGAGAGGAGACAGGGAGGATAGGGAGGAGATATGAGGAGAGTCTGAGGAGGAGAGGAGACAGGGAGGATATGAGGAGAGTCTGAGGAGGAGACAGGGAGGATATGAGGAGAGTCTGAGGAGGAGAGGAGACAGGGAGGATATGAGGAGAGTCTGAGGAGGAGAGGAGACAGGGAGGATATGAGGAGAGTCTGAGGAGGAGAGGAGACAGGGAGGATATGAGGAGAGTCTGGGTCTGAGGAGGAGAGGAGACAGGGAGGATATGAGGAGAGTCTGAGGAGGAGAGGAGACAGGGAGGATATGAGGAGAGTCTGAGGAGGAGAGGAGACAGGGAGGATATGAGGAGAGTCTGGGTCTGAGGAGGAGGAGGAGACAGGGAGGATATGAGGAGAGTCTGAGGAGGAGGAGGAGACAGGGAGGATATGAGGAGCCTGGGTCTGAGGAGGAGAGGAGACAGGGAGGATATGAGGAGAGTCTGGGTCTGAGGAGGAGAGGAGACAGGGAGGATATGAGGAGAGTCTGGGTCTGAGGAGGAGAGGAGACAGGGAGGATATGAGGAGAGTCTGAGGAGGAGAGGAGACAGGGAGGATATGAGGAGAGTCTGGGTCTGAGGAGGAGAGGAGACAGGGGGATGAGGAGAGTCTGAGGAGGAGAGGAGACAGGGAGGATATGAGGAGAGTCTGGGTCTGAGGAGGAGAGGAGACAGGGAGGATATGAGGAGAGTCTCAGGGAGGATATGAGGAGAGTCTGGGGAGGAGAGGAGACAGGGAGGATGAGGAGAGTCTGGGTCTGAGGAGGAGAGGAGACAGGGAGGATATGAGGAGAGTCTGGGTCTGAGGAGGAGAGGAGACAGGGAGGATATGAGGAGAGTCTGAGGAGGAGAGGAGACAGGGAGGATATGAGGAGAGTCTGGGTCTGAGGAGGAGAGGAGACAGGGAGGATATGAGGAGAGTCTGAGGAGGAGAGGAGACAGGGAGGATATGAGGAGAGTCTGAGGAGGAGATGAGACAGGGAGGATATGAGGAGAGTCTGAGGAGGAGAGGAGACAGGGAGGATATGAGGAGAGTCTGAGGAGGAGAGGAGACAGGGAGGATATGAGGAGAGTCTGAGGAGGAGATGAGACAGGGAGGAGAGGAGAGTCTGAGGAGGGAGGACAGGGAGGATATGAGGAGAGTCTGGGTCTGAGGAGGAGAGGAGACAGGGAGGATATGAGGAGAGTCTGAGGAGGGGAGACTGAGGAGTCTGAGGAGGAGACAGGGAGGATATGAGGAGAGTCTGGGTCTGAGGAGGAGAGGAGACAGGGAGGATATGAGGAGAGTCTGGGTCTGAGGAGGAGAGGAGACAGGGAGGATGAGGAGAGTCTGAGGAGGAGACAGGGAGGATATGAGGAGAGTCTGAGGAGGAGAGGAGACAGGGAGGATATGAGGAGAGTCTGAGGAGGAGAGGAGACAGGGAGGATATGAGGAGAGTCTGAGGAGGAGAGGAGACAGGGAGGATATGAGGAGAGTCTGAGGAGGACAGGGAGGATATGAGGAGAGTCTGAGGAGGACAGTGAGGAGAGTCTGAGGAGGAGAGGAGACAGGGAGGATATGAGGAGAGTCTGGGTCTGAGGAGGAGAGGAGACAGGGAGGATATGAGGAGAGTCTGGGTCTGAGGAGGAGAGGAGACAGGGAGGATATGAGGAGAGTCTGGGTCTGAGGAGGAGAGGAGACAGGGAGGATATGAGGAGAGTCTGAGGAGGAGAGGAGACAGGGAGGATATGAGGAGAGTCTGAGGAGGAGAGGAGACAGGGAGGATATGAGGAGAGTCTGGATCTGAGGAGGAGAGGAGACAGGGAGGATATGAGGAGAGTCTGAGGAGGAGAGGAGACAGGGAGGATATGAGGAGAGTCTGAGGAGGAGAGGAGACAGGGAGGATATGAGGAGAGTCTGAGGAGGAGAGGAGACAGGGAGGATATGAGGAGAGTCTGGGTCTGGAGAGTCTGGGTCTGAGGAGGAGAGGAGACAGGGAGGATATGAGGAGAGTCTGGGTCTGAGGAGGAGAGGAGACAGGGAGGATATGAGGAGAGTCTGGGTCAGGAGAGGAGACAGGGAGGATATGAGGAGAGTCAGAGGAGAGGAGACAGGGAGGAGACAGAGTCTGAGGAGGAGAGGAGACAGGGAGGATATGAGGAGAGTCTGGGTCTGAGGAGGAGAGGAGACAGGGAGGGAGGAGAGTCTGAGGAGGAGACAGGGAGGGAGGAGAGTCTGAGGAGGAGAGGAGACAGGGAGGATATGAGGAGAGTCTGAGGAGGGAGGAGAGGGAGGAGAGGAGAGTCTGAGGAGGAGGGGAGACAGGGAGGATATGAGGAGAGTCTGGGTCTGAGGAGGAGAGGAGACAGGGAGGATATGAGGAGAGTCTGAGGAGGAGAGGAGACAGGGAGGATATGAGGAGAGTCTGGGTCTGAGGAGGAGAGGAGACAGGGAGGATATGAGGAGAGTCTGAGGAGGAGAGGGAGGATATGAGGAGAGTCTGAGGGGAGACAGGGAGGATAGAGGAGAGTCTGGGGAGAGGAGAGGGAGGATATGAGGAGACTGAGGAGGAGACAGGGAGGATATGAGGAGAGTCTGGGTCTGAGGAGGAGAGGAGACAGGGAGGATATGAGGAGAGTCTGGGTCTGAGGAGGAGAGGAGACAGGGAGGATGAGGAGAGTCTGAGGAGGAGACAGGGAGGATATGAGGAGAGTCTGGGTCTGAGGAGGAGAGGAGACAGGGAGGATATGAGGAGAGTCTGAGGGGAGAGAGACAGGGAGGAGAGGAGAGGAGGAGGAGAGGAGACAGGGAGGGAGGAGAGTCTGGGTCTGAGGAGGAGAGGAGACAGGGAGGAGAGGAGAGTCTGAGGAGGAGAGGAGACAGGGAGGTATGAGGAGAGTCTGAGGAGGAGAGGAGACAGGGAGGATATGAGGAGAGTCTGGGTCTGAGGAGGAGAGGAGACAGGGAGGATATGAGGAGAGTCTGAGGAGGAGAGGAGACAGGGAGGATATGAGGAGAGTCTGAGGAGGAGAGGAGACAGGGAGGATATGAGGAGAGTCTGAGGAGGAGATGAGACAGGGAGGATATGAGGAGAGTCTGAGGAGGAGAGGAGACAGGGAGGATATGAGGAGAGTCTGGATCTGAGGAGGAGAGGAGACAGGGAGGATATGAGGAGAGTCTGGGTCTGAGGAGGAGGAGGAGACAGGGAGGATATGAGGAGAGTCTGAGGAGAGTCTGGGTCTGAGGAGGAGAGGAGACAGGGAGGATATGAGGAGAGTCTGGGTCTGAGGAGGAGAGGAGACAGGGAGGATATGAGGAGAGTCTGAGGAGGAGAGGAGACTGAGGAGAGTCTGGATCTGAGGAGGAGAGGAGACAGGGAGGATATGAGGAGAGTCTGGGTCTGAGGAGGAGGAGGAGACAGGGAGGATATGAGGAGAGTCTGAGGAGGAGAGGAGACAGGGAGGATATGAGGAGAGTCTGGGTCTGAGGAGGAGATGAGACAGGGAGGATATGAGGAGAGTCTGAGGAGGAGAGGAGACAGGGAGGATATGAGGAGAGTCTGGGTCTGAGGAGGAGAGGAGACAGGGAGGATATGAGGAGAGTCTGGGTCTGAGGAGGAGAGGAGACAGGGAGGATATGAGGAGAGTCTGAGGAGGAGAGGAGACAGGGAGGATATGAGGAGAGTCTGGATCTGAGGAGGAGAGGAGACAGGGAGGATATGAGGAGAGTCTGGGTCTGAGGAGGAGGAGGAGACAGGGAGGATATGAGGAGAGTCTGGGTCTGAGGAGGAGGAGGAGACAGGGAGGATATGAGGAGCCTGGGTCTGAGGAGGAGAGGAGACAGGGAGGATATGAGGAGAGTCTGGGTCTGAGGAGGAGAGGAGACAGGGAGGATATGAGGAGAGTCTGGGTCTGAGGAGGAGAGGAGACAGGGAGGATATGAGGAGAGTCTGAGGAGGAGAGGAGACAGGGAGGATATGAGGAGAGTCTGGATCTGAGGAGGAGAGGAGACAGGGAGGATATGAGGAGAGTCTGGGTCTGAGGAGGAGGAGGAGACAGGGAGGATATGAGGAGAGTCTGGGTCTGAGGAGGAGGAGGAGACAGGGAGGATATGAGGAGCCTGGGTCTGAGGAGGAGAGGAGACAGGGAGGATATGAGGAGAGTCTAAGGAGGAGAGGAGACAGGGAGGATATGAGGAGAGTCTGAGGAGGAGAGGAGACAGGGAGGTCACCCTGGGTGGGATATAGACACACAGTCATCATCACCCTGGGTGGGATATAGACACACAGTCATCATCACCCTGGGTGGGATATAGACACACTCTTACCCCTTTGGGGATGAAGTAACCGCCAACCACCAAGTCATCCTGGGTAACACGCCCATTACCTGGCAGAACAGGAAACATTCTGGGGGAGAAGGAAGAGAGAC
The DNA here is from genome assembly GCF_021184085.1 of Oncorhynchus gorbuscha. Taxonomy (NCBI): domain Eukaryota; kingdom Metazoa; phylum Chordata; class Actinopteri; order Salmoniformes; family Salmonidae; genus Oncorhynchus; species Oncorhynchus gorbuscha. The sequence continues at coordinate 297,705 of NW_025745406.1, forward strand.
AGAGAGGGGGAGTTAGGGGTGGGGGGGACAGAGAGAGGGGGAGAGAGGGGGAGGGGAGACAGAGAGAGGGGGGGCAGAGAGGGGGAGGGGGTGGGGGAGACAGAGACAGAGAGAGGGGGGAGACACAGAGAGAGGGGGGGGAGAGAGACAGAGAGGGGGAGAGACAGAGAGTGGGAGAGAGGGGGAGACAGAGAGGGGGAGAGAGAGGGGGAGAGAGGGGGAGACAGAGAGAGGGGGAGAGAGGGGGAGGGGAGACAGAGAGAGGGGGAGAGACGGGGGGAGACAGAGAGAGGGGGAGGGGAGACAAAGAGAGGGGGACAGACAGGGGGAGGGGGAGGGTGGGGGAGACAGAGAGACAGAGAGAGAGGGGGGAGAGACAGAGAGAGGGGGGAGAGACAGAGAGAGGGGAGAGAGCCAGAGAGGGGGAGAGAGGGGGAGACAGAGAGGGGGAGGGAGAGAGAGGGGGAGAGAGACAGAGGGGGAGAGAGGGGGAGAGAAAGAGAGGGGGAGACAGAGAGGGGGACGAGAGACAGAGAGAGGGGGAGCAAGAGACAGAGAGAGGGGGAGCAAGAGACAGAGAGAGGGGGGAGACAGAGAGGGGGAGACAGAGAGGGGGAGACAGAAAGAGGTATGGAGAGGAGGAGGACAGGGGGAGAGAGGTATAGAGAGGGGGAAGAGAGGGGGGAGGGAAAGAAAAAGAGAGTAACTATTTGCACATATTAGGACATTTAATGTCTTTATTCTTTTCTTTTTGTTTACTGTTAATTTGTTATTGTTTATTTCACTTTTTATGATCTATTTCACTTGCTTTGACAATGTTAACATATGTTTCCCATGACAATAAAGCCCCTTGAATTGAATTTTGATAGAGAAACAGACAGACAGACAGAGAGAGAGAGACAGAGACAGAGAAAGAGAGAGAGAGACATTGAGAGAGAAGACTTATTTAAAAGGCATTACTTTTCTTAAAGAGTTGAGAGTGTGTGTGTGTGTGTGTGTGTGTGTGTGTGTGTGTGTGTGTGTGTGTGTGTGTGTGTGTGTGTGTGTGTGTGTGTGTGTGTGTGTGTGTGTGTGTGTGTGTGTGTGTGTGTGTGTGTGTGTGTGTGTGTACCGTAGTGTCTCCTTCACCAGTCCTCTGATGAGGGGTAGACGGGGGACGTCATCAGCGGTGGGGATGGTCCCGTGTCCCAGAGTCCTCGTCACCTCCTCGTAGATCTCCTGCTGGACCTCAGGGTGACGGGCCAAGAGGTAGCAGGCCCAGGACAGGGTGAATGATGTCTAGATGGAGAGACACACAGAGAGAGAGACAGAGAGAGAGACAGAGACCAGACAGAGAGAGACAGAGAGAGAGAGAGAGAGAGAGAGACAGAGAGAGAGAGAGAGAGAGAGACAGAGAGAGACAGAGAGAGAGACAGAGAGAGAGACAGAGAGAGACAGAGAGAGAGAGAGAGAGACAGAGAGAGAGACAGAGAGAGAGACAGAGAGATCGCATTAATATATCTATTAGTTTGTTGCTGGATGTATTTATTACCTTTCCATACATCCATTGCTGCCTTTCTCTGAATGTTGACCTCCCCCGCTAGCTCAAGAGGTTAATTACCCTTAAATGGTTTCCTGGTTCAATTAAAATAGATACTTCCTCCCTCCACCAGCCTCCACTTCCTCCCTCCACCAGCCTCCACTTCTTCCCTCCACCAGCCTCCACTTCCTCCCTCCACCAGCCTCCACTTCCTCCCTCCACCAGCCTCCACTTCCTCCCTCCACCAGCCTCCACTTCCTCCCTCCACCAGCCTCCACTTCCTCCCTCCACCAGCCTCCACTTCCTCCCTCCACCAGCCTCCACTTCCTCCCTCCGCCAGCCTCCACTTCCTCCCTCCGCCAGCCTCCACTTCCTCCCTCCGCCAGCCTCCACTTCCTCCCTCCGCCAGCCTCCACTTCCTCCCTCCGCCAGCCTCCACTTCCTCCAACAAGTTAGAAAGGCAACGATAGAGATATCAGAAAGTCCAGTTCCTGTTATACTGAGGATCGTCGGGGTTGTTAGGGCTCCTGTTATACTGAGGATCGTCGGGGTTGTTAGGGCTCCTGTTATACTGAGGATCGTCGGGGTTGTTAGGGCTCCTGTTTGACTGAGGATCGTCGGGGTTGTTAGGGCTCCTGTTTGACTGAGGATCGTCGGGGTTGTTAGGGCTCCTGTTTGACTGAGGATCGTCGGGGTTGTTAGGGCTCCTGTTATACTGAGGATCGTCGGGGTTGTTAGGGCTCCTGTTATACTGAGGATCGTCGGGGTTGTTAGGGCTCCTGTTTGACTGAGGATCGTCGGGGTTGTTAGGGCTCCTGTTATACTGAGGATCGCCAGGGTTGTAATAATAATAATAATAATAATAATATATGCCATTTAGCAGACGCTTTTATCCAAAGCGACTTACAGTCATGTGTGCATACATTCTACGATAACAACATTAGACCATTAGACCATAACAACATTAGACCATAACAACATTAGACCATTAGACCATAACAGCATTAGACCATTAGATCATAACAATATTAGATCATAACAACATTGGATCATAACAACATTAGACCATTAGACCATAACAACATTAGACCATAACAACATTGGACCATAACAACATTAGACCATAACAACATTAGACCATTAGATCATAACAACATTAGACCATTAGACCATAACAACATTAGACAATTAGATCATAACAACATTAGATCGTAACAACATTAGATCATAACAGCATTAGACCATTAGACCATAACAACATTAGACCATAACAACATTAGACCATAACAACATTAGACCATTAGACCATAACAACATTAGACCATAACAACATTAGACCATAACAACATTAGACCATAACAACATTAGACCATTAGACCATAACAACATTAGACCATAACAACATTAGATCATAACAACATTAGACCATAACAACATTAGACCATAACAACATTAGACCATAACAACATTAGACCATTAGACCATAACACCATTAGACCATTAGACCATAACAACATTAGACCATTAGACCATAACAACATTAGACCATTAGATCATAACAACATTAGACCATAACAACATTAGACCATTAGACCATAACAACATTAGAACATAACAACATTAGACCATAACAACATTAGACCATAACAACATTAGACCATTAGACCATAACAACATTAGACCATTAGACCATAACAACATTAGACCATTAGACCATAACAACATTAGACCATTAGATCATAACAACATTAGACCATAACAACATTAGACCATTAGACCATAACAACATTAGACCATTAGACCATAACAACATTAGAACATAACAACATTAGACCATTAGACCATAACAACATTAGACCATTAGACCATAACAACATTAGACCATTAGACCATAACAACATTAGAACATAACAACATTAGAACATAACAACATTAGACCATAACAACATTAGACCATTAGACCATAACAACATTAGACCATTAGATCATAACAACATTAGACCATAACAACATTAGACCATTAGACCATAACAACATTAGACCATAACAACATTAGACCATTAGACCATAACAACATTAGAACATAACAACATTAGACCATAACAACATTAGACCATTAGACCATAACAACATTAGACCATTAGACCATAACAACATTAGACCATTAGATCATAACAACATTAGACCATTAGACCATAACAACATTAGACCATAACAACATTAGATCATTAGATCATAACAACATTAGATCATTAGACCATAACAACATTAGACCATAACAACATTAGACCATAACAACATTAGACCATAACAACATTAGACCATAACAACATTAGACCATTAGATCATAACAACATTAGACCATTAGACCATAACAACATTAGACAATTAGATCATAACAACATGGACTGCACTAGATTTGCTAGTTAATAATAATAATAATAATAATATAATAATATATGCCATTTAGCAGACGCTTTTATCCAAAGCGACTTACAGTCATGTGTGCATACATTCTACGATAACAACATTAGACCATTAGACCATAACAACATTAGACCATAACAACATTAGACCATTAGACCATAACAGCATTAGACCATTAGATCATAACAACATTAGATCATAACAACATTAGACCATTAGACCATAACAACATTAGACCATAACAACATTAGACCATAACAACATTGGACCATAACAACATTAGACCATAACAACATTAGACCATTAGATCATAACAACATTAGACCATTAGACCATAACAACATTAGACAATTAGATCATAACAACATTAGATCGTAACAACATTAGATCATAACAGCATTAGACCATTAGACCAGTTGTTAGGGCTTAAAGTGTCATAAAGTAGTGCACAATGTGGGTTAGAGCGTTGGACTAGTAGCCGAAAGGTTGCAAGTTGGAATCCCCGAGCTGACAAGGTACAAATCTGTCGTTCTGCCCCTGAACAGGCGTTAACCCACTGTTCCTAGACCAGTTAACCCACTGTTCCTAGACCAGTTAACCCACTGTTCCTAGACCAGTTAACCCACTGTTCCTAGACCAGTTAACCCACTGTTCCTAGACCAGTTAACCCACTGTTCCTAGACCAGTTAGTTAACCCACTGTTCCTAGACCAGTTAACCCACTGTTCCTAGACCAGTTAACCCACTGTTCCTAGACCAGTTAACCCACTGTTCCTAGACCAGTTAACCCACTGTTCCTAGACCAGTTAACCCACTGTTCCTAGGGCCGTCATTGAAAATAAGAATTTGTTCTTAACTGACTTGCCTAGTAAAATAAAGGTTAAAAAAAAAATATATATATATATAGGGAATAGGGTGTCAAAGTAGTGCACTATATAGGGAATAGGGTGTCATAAAGTAGTGCACTATATAGGGAATAGGGTGTCATAAAGTAGTGCACTATATAGGGAATAGGGTGTCATAATGTAGTGTACTATATAGGGAGTCATAAAGTAGTGCACTATATAGGGAATAGGGTGTTCCTCCCTCTAGTCTAGTACACTATTCCACTGTTTCTCCTTTTCAAACACACAGTGTGTTGTCTCCTAATGTCTCCTAATGTCTCTTAAAACTATTCAACTGCCCCTGTTTCCTCGTCTCCTCTCCAATTTACCTCTAATCTCAGTTTTCCATTTCCTCGTTCCTTTATTCAAATCCCTCCATCCCCTTTGTAGTCATCTCCCTCCCTCTCTCCCCCACACAGCGGTTCTTATGTCACACAGACAGACCTTGCTTTTGTTCTCCTAACCCCCTCCTCCCCTCTCTCCCTCCCTCCCCCCCTCCCTCCCTTCCTCCCTCCCTTCCTCCCTCCCTCCCTCCCTCCCTCCCTCCCTCCCTCCCTCCCTCCCTCTCCTCTCTCCCTCTCTCCCTCCCTCCCTCCCTCTCTCCCTCCCTCCCTCTCTCCCCCACACAGCGGTTCTTATGTCACACAGACAGACCTTGCTTTTGTTCTCCTAACCCCCTCCTCCCCTCTCTCCCTCCCTCCCTCCCTCCCTCTCTCCCTCCCTTCCTTCCTCCCTCCCTCCCTCCCTCCCTCCCTCCCTCCCTCCCTTCCTCCCTCCCTCCTCTCTCTCTCTCTCTCTCTCTCCCTCCCTCCCTCCCTCCCTCCCTCCCTCCCTCCCTCCCTCCCTCCCTCCCTCCCTCCCTCCCTCCCTCCCTCCCTTCCTCCCCCACACAGCGGTTATTATGTTGCAGAGAGACCTTGCTTTTGTTCTCTCTTTCTATCCCTTTCTCTCTCTCTCTCTCTCTCTCTCTCTCACACACACACACACACACACACACACACACACACACACACACACACACACACACACACACACACACACACACACACACACACACACACACACACACACACACACACACACACCTTGTTTATACCTGATGCCAACATGCATTCCTTGTACTGAATATATCCACAATCTGATTGTGCCCCCATCGTAGCCGTTGTATCGACACACGGTATTAAAACGAGTCTCCATGGTGACCAGATATCCTGGTTCCTCCCTGTATGTTGTCCACCGTGTCTCCATGGTAACCAGATAACCTGGTCCCTCCCTGTATGTTGTCCACCGTGTCTCCATGGTGACCAGATATCCTGGTCCCTCCCTGTATGTTGTCCACCGTGTCTCCATGGTGACCAGATATCCTGGTCCCTCCCTGTACGTTGTCCACCGTGTCTCCATGGTAACCATATATCCTGGGTCCTCCCTGTACATCGTCCACCGTGTCTCCATGGTAACCAGATATCCTGGGTCCTCCCTGTATGTTGTCCACCGTGTCTCCATGGTGACCAGATATCCTGGTCCTTCCCTGTATGTTGTCCACCATGTCTCCATGGTGACCAGATATCCTGGTTCCTCCCTGTATGTTGTCCACCGTGTCTCCATGGTGACCAGATATCCTGGTTCCTCCCTGTATGTTGTCCACCGTGTCTCCATGGTGACCAGATATCCTGGTTCCTCCCTGTATGTTGTCCACCGTGTCTCCATGGTGACCAGATATCCTGGTTCCTCCCTGTACATCGTCCACCGTGTCTCCATGGTGACCAGATATCCTGGTTCCTCCCTGTATGTTGTCCACCGTGTCTCCATGGTGACCAGATATCCTGGTTCCTCCCTGTATGTTGTCCACCGTGTCTCCATGGTAACTAGATATCCTGGTCCCTCCCTGTATGTTGTCCACCGTGTCTCCATGGTGACCAGATATCCTGGTTCCTCCCTGTATGTTGTCCACCGTGTCTCCATGGTGACCAGATATCCTGGTTCCTCCCTGTATGTTGTCCACCGTGTCTCCATGGTAACTAGATATCCTGGTCCCTCCCTGTATGTTGTCCACCATGTCTCTATGGTGACCAGACATCCTGGTCCCTCCCTGTATGTTGTCCACCGTGTCTCCATGGTAACTAGATAGCCTGGTTCCTCCCTGTATGTTGTCCATCGTGTCTCCATGGTGACCAGATATCCTGGTTCCTCCCTGTATGTTGTCCACCGTGTCTCCACGGTGACCAGATATCCTGGTTCCTCCCTGTATGTTGTCCACCGTGTCTCCATGGTAACCAGATATCCCGGTTCCTCCCTGTATGTTGTCCACCGTGACTCCATGGTAACCAGATATCCCGGTTCCTCCCTGTATGTTGTCCACCGTGTCTCTATGGTAACTAGACATCCTGGTCCCTCCCTGTATGTTGTCCATCGTGTCTCCATGGTGACCAGATATCCTGTTTTTTTTTTCAAAATAATACGAATACATTTAATTTTGAGTCTATTATTGATGCCATAAAGTCAATGGTTTGACCAGGCGGTCTAACGATGATTTCAAATGGTTTGACCAGGCGGTCTAACGATGATTTCAAATGGTTTGACCAGGCGGTCTAACGATGATTTCAAATGGTTTGACCCGGCGGTCTAACGATGATTTCAAATGGTTTGACCAGGCGGTCTAACGATGATTTCAAATGGTTTGACCAGGCGGTCTAACGATGATTTCAAATGGTTTGACCAGGCGGTCTAACGATGATTTCAAATGGTTTGACCGTCCAGATCGGTTTACACTTGATATCCAGACACAATCTGACCTTCAGAGGTGGTCAGGAAGACCTGATCACAATGCAACTTCTAAAAACATCTACACCTACGACCTTTTGTTCTCACAACCATCTCCCCCCCTCTCCCTCCCCCTCCTCCTCCCTCTCCTCTCCCCCCTCTCCCCTCTCTCCCCCTCTCCCTCCCCCCCTCTCCCCTCTCCCTCCCCCTCCCTCCCCCTCCCTCTCCCTCTCTCTCCCCCCTCCCTCTCCCTCCCCCCCTCCCCCCTCTCCCCCCTCTCCCTCTCCCTCTCCCTCCCCCTCCCTCCCTCCCCCCCCCTCTCCTCCCCCTCCCTCCCTCCCCTCCCCCCCCTCCCTCCCTCTCCCCCAAACGCCTTCACTAGCAGGGTTCATCCTGAGGTCAGCGTCCCAGCGAGGACCATCTCCCCCTCCCCTCTCCCTCCCCCTCCCCTCTCCCCCCCCCCCCCCAGCGAGGGATGGAAGATCAAAGGCTTGATCCTTCTCTTGGTTTCCTCAGCTGGCAAGACCCTGGCAACTCCCTGGCAACACCCTGGCAACCAGGGGGAATCATATGACAGCCTCCCTGCAGGGTTTAAACCCTCCTCCACCTCCCAGAGCATAACACCCTGTTACAGCTAGGAGGAGCTGAGAGGAGCTGAGTAGAGGCTGGATAGAGGCAGTCTGCTAACCCAACCCTCCTGCCAAGATTTGATCCCCCCCCCAGGCCAACTCTCATTGACACGTCACATTAATCTGACGTCCCACAACACCCTGGCAGTCTCTGCTATACACACAGTTCACACACACACGGAGATGTCTGGTGGGAACCAAGACTAAACACCCCCTGAGAGGCTCCAGCAGAATGGGGGGCACGGGGTGGGGTGGGCACAGGGGGCACAGGGGGGGGCAGAGAGTGGGGGGGCACAGGGGTGGGGCAAAACAGGAGGGTAAAACGTTATAGCTGGGTTGTCCCCCTACAGCCAGTAACATCTCCTCTATTGCTCACCGTGTCCACCCCAGCCAGTAACATCTCCTCTATTGCTCACCGTGTCCACCCCAGCCAGTAACATCTCCTCTATTGCTCACCGTGTCCACCCCAGCCAGTAACATCTCCTCTATTGCTCACCGTGTCCACCCCAGCCAGTAACATCTCCTCTATTGCTCACCGTGTCCACCCCAGCCAGTAACATCTCCTCTATTGCTCACCGTGTCCACCCCAGCCAGTAACATCTCCTCTATTGCTCACCGTGTCCACCCCAGCCAGTAACATCTCCTCTATTGCTCACCGTGTCCACCCCAGCCAGTAACATCTCAGTCATGTTTGATCTCTCCAGGTTCATCTCTCGGGTCACCAGCATGTGAGTTAACATCTCCTCTATTGCTCACCCTGGATCCACCCCAGCCAGTAACATCTCAGTATGGGAACATATTCATCTCATGTTAGCGTAGATCTCCTCCAGGTTCATATTCTCGGGTCAGAACAACAGTATTGGGTGGCCTGAGGGTTATGGGAACATATTCATCTCTAGTCAGAACAACAGTATTGGGTGGCCTGGGGGAGAGGGTTATGGGAACATATTCATCTCTAGTCCAGAACAACAGTATTGGGTGGCCTGAGGGGGAGAGGGTTATGGGAACATATTCATCTCTAGTCCAGAACAACAGTATTGGGTGGCCTGGGGGAGGGGGAGAGGGTTATGGGAACATATTCATCTCTAGTCCAGAACAACAGTATTGGGTGGCCTGGGGGGAGGGGGAGAGGGTTATGGGAACATATTCATCTCTAGTCCAGAACAACAGTATTGGGTGGCCTGGGGGCCTGGGGGAGGGGGAGAGGGTTATGGGAACATATTCATCTCTAGTCCAGAACAACAGTATTGGGTGGCCTGGGGGAGGGGGGTGGAACATATTCATCTCTAGTCCAGAACAACAGTATTGGGTGGGGGGGAGGGGGAGAGGGTTATGGGAACATATTCATCTCTAGTCCAGAACAACAGTATTGGGTGGCCTGGGGGGAGGGGGAGAGGGTTATGGGAACATATTCATCTCTAGTCCAGAACAACAGTATTGGGTGGCCTGGGGGGAGGGGGAGAGGGTTATGGGAACATATTCATCTCTAGTCCAGAACAACAGTATTGGGTTACATGCCTGCATTCATAAGTGAGTCATTTATCAGACACTCTTATCCAGAGAAAGAAAGGGTTTGAAAAGGGTTCTTCGTCTGTCCCCATAGGATAACCCTTTATGGATCCTGGTGAAAAATCCTTTTGGGTTTCAGGTAGAACCCTTTTGGTTCCAGGTAGAACCCTTTTGGTTCCAGGTAGAACCCTTTTGGGTTTTAGGTAGAACCCTTTTGGTTCCAGGTAGAATCATTTTGGGTTTCAGAATGATTTTAAGTTCCATGTAGAACACTCTGTGTAAGGGGTTCTACCTGGAAGCCAGAAAGGGTTCTCCCTGGAACCCAAAAGGGTTCTACCTGGAACCCAAAAGGGTTCTACAAAGGGTTCTCCTATGGAGACAGATGTAGTAGCATTTGATGTTTTTCTAAGAGTGTAGGTGAGACATTTCTCCTCAATAAAGTAGCTCTCAGCAGTCAGACCAGTCTGAGTCTTCTAAAGGTCAAACACCGGGTGGTAAATCACCAGTCTGAGGCTTCTAAAGGTGAAACACCGGGTGGTAAATCACCAGTCTTCTAAAGGTGAAACACCGGGTGGTAAATCACCAGTCTTCTAAAGGTGAAACACCGGGTGGTAAATCACCAGTCTGAGGCTTCTAAAGGTCAAACACCGGGTGGTATATCACCAGTCTGAGGCTTCTAAAGGTCAAACACCGGGTGGTAAATCACCAGTCTGAGGCTTCTAAAGGTCAAACACCGGGTGGTAAATCACCAGTCTGAGGCTTTTAAAGGTCAAACACCGGGTGGTAAATCACCAGTCTTTTAAAGGTCAAACACCGGGTGGTGAATCACCAGTCTTCTAAAGGTGAAACACCGGGTGGTGAATCACCAGTCTGAGTCTTCTAAAGGTCAAACACCGGGTGGTGAATCACCAGTCTTTTAAAGGTCAAACACCGGGTGGTGAATCACCAGTGGAAATGCAGCATCGGGTGGTAAATCACCAGTCTGAAACTGAAGAGTCGTCCCAGGAGCTGCAGAACTCCTCCCAGGGTCTGGGGAAAGTTCTGAGCCACTTGGGGATAAATCACCATGGTCATCTTAAAGGAACTAAACATCAGGTGCAGGGCTCATGTAGTCCTGGCTCTTCTGAGGAATCTCATTCTCCAAGCACCCAGGTGGTCCTCGTACAAGATGGCTGCCATACCGGGGGTAAATCGCCAGAGGAGGAAGGTAAATTAACTTGAAGATAGGAAACAAAGAGCACAAGAAAGATGGGGTTTATTAGTTTTAGTTTAGCTGGTATGACAAATACCCACTACCCATCCTCCCTGTACCCACTACCCATCCTCCCTGTACCCACTACCCATCCTCCCTGTACCCACTACCCATCCTCCCTGTACCCACTACCCATCCTCCCTGTACCCATCCTCCCTGTACCCACTACCCATCCTCCCTGTACCCACTACCCATCCTCCCTGACCCACTACCCATCCTCCCTGTACCCACTACCCATCCTCCCTGTACCCATCCTCCCTGTACCCACTACCCATCCTCCCTGTACCCACTACCCATCCTCCCTGTAAGACTACCCATCCTCCCTGACCCACTACCCATCCTGGGGTTTACTACCCATCCTCCCTGTACCCATTACCCATCCTCCCTGTACCCACTACCCATCCTCCCTGTACCCACTACCCATCCTCCCTGTACCCATCCTCCCTGTATCCACTACCCATCCTCCCTGTACCCACTACCCATCCTCCCTGTACCCACTACCCATCCTCCCTGTACCCACTACCCATCCTCCCTGTACCCACTACCCATCCTCCCTGTACCCACTACCCATCCTCCCTGTACCCACTACCCATCCTCCCTGTACCCACTACCCATCCTCCCTGTACCCATCCTCCCTGTACCCACTACCCATCCTCCCTGTACCCATCCTCCCTGTACCCACTACCCATCCTCCCTGTACCCACTACCCATCCTCCCTGTACCCACTACCCATCCTCCCTGTACCCATCCTCCCTGTACCCATCCTCCCTGTACCCACTACCCATCCTCCCTGTACCCACTACCCATCCTCCCTGTACCCACTACCCATCCTCCCTGTACCCACTACCCATCCTCCCTGTACCCACTACCCATCCTCCCTGTACCCACTACCCATCCTCCCTGTACCCACTACCCATCCTCCCTGTACCCACTACCCATCCTCCCTGTACCCATCCTCCCTGTATCCACTACCCATCCTCCCTGTACCCACTACCCATCCTCCCTGTACCCACTACCCATCCTCCCTGTACCCACTACCCATCCTCCCTGTACCCACTACCCATCCTCCCTGTACCCACTACCCATCCTCCCTGTACCCACTACCCATCCTCCCTGTATCCACTACCCATCCTCCCTGTATCCACTACCCATCCTCCCTGTACCCACTACCCATCCTCCCTGTACCCACTACCCATCCTCCCTGTACCCACTACCCATCCTCCCTGTACCCATCCTCCCTGTACCCACTACCCATCCTCCCTGTACCCACTACCCATCCTCCCTGTACCCACTACCCATCCTCCCTGTACCCATCCTCCCTGTACCCATCCTCCCTGTATCCACTACCCATCCTCCCTGTACCCACTACCCATCCTCCCTGTATCCACTACCCATCCTCCCTGTACATACTACCCATCCTCCCTGTACCCACTACCCATCCTCCCTGTACCCACTACCCATCCTCCCTGTACCCACTACCCATCCTCCCTGTACCCACTACCCATCCTCCCTGTACCCATCCTCCCTGTATCCACTACCCATCCTCCCTGTACCCACTACCCATCCTCCCTGTATCCACTACCCATCCTCCCTGTACCCACTACCCATCCTCCCTGTACCCATCCTCCCTGTACCCATCCTCCCTGTACCCATCCTCCCTGTACCCATCCTCCCTGTACCCACTACCCATCCTCCCTGTATCCACTACCCATCCTCCCTGTACCCACTACCCATCCTCCCTGTACCCATCCTCCCTGTACCCACTACCCATCCTCCCTGTACCCACTACCCATCCTCCCTGTACCCATCCTCCCTGTACCCATCCTCCCTGTACCCACTACCCATCCTCCCTGTACCCACTACCCATCCTCCCTGTACCCATCCTCCCTGTACCCACTACCCATCCTCCCTGTACCCACTACCCATCCTCCCTGTACCCACTACCCATCCTCCATGTACCCACTACCCATCCTCCCTGTACCCACTACCCATCCTCCCTGTATCCACTACCCATCCTCCCTGTACCCACTACCCATCCTCCCTGTACCCACTACCCATCCTCCTGGTACCCATCCTCCCTGTACCCACTACCCATCCTCCCTGTACCCACTACCCATCCTCCCTGTACCCACTACCCATCCTCCCTGTATCCACTACCCATCCTCCCTGTATCCACTACCCATCCTCCCTGTATCCACTACCCATCCTCCCTGTACCCACTACCCATCCTCCCTGTACCCACTACCCATCCTCCCTGTACCCACTACCCATCCTCCCTGTACCCATCCTCCCACTACCCATCCTCCCTGTACCCACTACCCATCCTCCCTGTACCCACTACCCATCCTCCCTGTACCCACTACCCATCCTCCCTGTACCCACTACCCATCCTCCCTGTACCCACTACCCATCCTCCCTGTACCCATCCTCCCACTACCCATCCTCCCTGTACCCACTACCCATCCTCCCTGTACCCACTACCCATCCTCCCTGTACCCACTACCCATCCTCCCTGTACCCACTACCCATCCTCCCTGTATCCACTACCCATCCTCCCTGTACCCACTACCCATCCTCCCTGTATCCACTACCCATCCTCCCTGTACCCACTACCCATCCTCCCTGTACCCATCCTCCCTGTACCCACTACCCATCCTCCCTGTACCCACTACCCATCCTCCCTGTACCCATCCTCCCTGTACCCACTACCCATCCTCCCTGTACCCATCCTCCCTGTACCCACTACCCATCCTCCCTGTACCCATCCTCCCACTACCCATCCTCCCTGTACCCACTACCCATCCTCCCTGTACCCACTACCCATCCTCCCTGTACCCATCCTCCCTGTACCCATCCTCCCTGTATCCACTACCCATCCTCCCTGTATCCACTACCCATCCTCCCTGTATCCACTACCCATCCTCCCTGTATCCACTACCCATCCTCCCTGTACCCATCCTCCCTGTATCCACTACCCATCCTCCTGGTACCCATCCTCCCTGTACCCACTACCCATCCTCCCTGTACCCACTACCGATCCTCCTGGTACCCACTACCCACCTTCCATTGCGTATTTGAAAAACAGATCGTTAATATTGAGTACAGTGAGTCCGTCTGACTGCTGGCTCCTCAGCGTATCCACTCTCTTCACCAGGTCGTCCACCACAGCATTCACGTCGTCAGAGAACTGAGCCACGTCCTTCGGTCTCATGATCAGCTGGCGGAGGATGCTGCGCATCTTCAACCAGTCCTCACCCTCCCTACGGAGATGAAAGGGAGAGAAGGTGATCAAGAGACAACTAACTAAAAGGTTTTCACGGAAATCCCGGTTGTGAAGATTCACGCAATCAGGAGGGATATTTATTTGACCTTTATTTAACTTTACGTGTCGGCCTCACGGCCTTCCTCATAGCTTTACGTATCGGCCTCACGGCCTTCCTCAGAGCTTTACGTATCGGCCTTCCTCATAGCTTTACGTATCGGCCTCACAGCCTTCCTCAGAGCTTTACGTATCGGCCTTCCTCATAGCTTTACGTATCGGCCTCATGACCTTCCTCATAGCTTTACGTATCGGCCTCACGACCTTCCTCAGAGCTTTACGTATCGGCCTTCCTCAGAGCTTTACGTATCGACCTCACGGCCTTCCTCAGAGCTTTACGTATCGACCTCACGGCCTTCCTCAGAGCTTTACGTATCGGCCTTCCTCAGAGCTTTACGTATCGACCTCACGGCCTTCCTCAGAGCTTTACGTGTCGACCTCACGGCCTTCCTCAGAGCTTTACGTATCGGCCTTCCTCAGAGCTTTACGTATCGACCTCAAGGCCTTCCTCAGAGCTTTACGTATCGACCTCACGGCCTTCCTCAGAGCTTTACGCCTTCCTCAGATCGATCGACCTCACGGCCTTCCTCAGAGCTTTACGTATCGACCTCACGGCCTTCCTCAGAGCTTTACGTATCGACCTCACGGCCTTCCTCAGAGCTTTACGTATCGACCTCACGGCCTTCCTCACCTTCCTCAGAGCTTTACGTATCGGCCTCACGACCTTCCTCAGAGCTTTACGTATCGGCCTTCCTCAGAGCTTTATGCCTTCCTCGACCTCACGGCCTTCCTCAGAGCTTTACGTATCGACCTCACGGCCTTCCTCAGAGCTTTACGTATCGGCCTTCCTCAGAGCTTTACGTATCGACCTCACGGCCTTCCTCAGAGCTTTACGTGTCGACCTCACGGCCTTCCTCAGAGCTTTACGTATCGGCCTTCCTCAGAGCTTTACGTATCGACCTCAAGGCCTTCCTCAGAGCTTTACGTATCGACCTCACGGCCTTCCTCAGAGCTTTACGTATCGACCTCACGGCCTTCCTCAGAGCTTTACGTATCGACCTCACGGCCTTCCTCAGAGCTTTACGTGTCGACCTCGGACCTCACGACCTTCCTCAGAGCTTTACGTATCGACCTCACGGCCTTCCTCAGAGCTTTACGTATCGACCTCACGGCCTTCCTCGGAGCTCACGGCCTTCCTCACGTATCGACCTCACGGCCTTCCTCAGAGCTTTACGTATCGACCTCACGGCCTTCCTCAGAGCTTTACGTATCGACCTCACGGCCTTCCTCAGAGCTTTACGTATCGACCTCACGGCCTTCCTCAGAGCTTTACGTATCGACCTCACGGCCTTCCTCAGAGCTTTACGTATCGACCTCACGGCCTTCCTCAGAGCTTTACGTATCGACCTCACGGCCTTCCTCAGAGCTTTACGTATCGACCTCACGGCCTTCCTCAGAGCTTTACGTCGACCTCGGCCTTCCTCAGAGCTTTACGTATCGACCTCACGGCCTTCCTCAGAGCTTTACGTATCGACCTCACGGCCTTCCTCAGAGCTTTACGTATCGGCCTTCCTCAGAGCTTTACGTATCGACCTCACGGCCTTCCTCAGAGCTTTACGTGTCGACCTCACTGCCTTCCTCAGAGCTACGTTCGACCTCATCGGCCTTCCTCAGAGCTTTTACGTATCGACCTCACGGCCTTCCTCAGAGCTTTACGTATCGACCTCACGGCCTTCCTCAGAGCTTTACGTATCGACCTCACGGCCTTCCTCAGAGCTTTACGTATCGACCTCACGGCCTTCCTCAGAGCTTTACGTATCGACCTCACGGCCTTCCTCAGAGCTTTACGTATCGACCTCACGGCCTTCCTCAGAGCTTTACGTATCGACCTCACGACCCTCCTCAGAGCTTTTGTCAAGTTTTTTTTTTTAAAGTAACAAATAAGAATACATTGAAATGGAAACATGACTGGTTTTACGGAACAATATGTACGAGCTCTGAGAAACACATTCTTCACTTGTCAAACATCTCGTTGTTTTGTTCCTATGTACATCGTTGATGATTTTACACAAAAATATTCATTACAACTAACCGAAGTTCGATACGACTTCTCCATGTGAATCATTTCTAGATTTTCCTCCTTTCAAAAAGGGGGTATAACATTTTTGCATCCCGTGATGTCACAGGTCGTAGTTCAGAGATCAGACTCACGCTGATATAAGTCCGGTAGATCGGCCCCTCAGGTCGCGGTACTCCTTCCAGGACTCCATGTTGCCTCTCTGCGGGGCCACACCCTCCGTCCTCAGCACCTCGGCAACCAGATCCCGCCCTGCGATAGACACAACCAGCTGGGGGCCGAAACGAGATTTAAAGATCTTCCCATACTTCTGAGAGTGTTCCATCTGGGGAGAGAGAGGAACCTTGATGTCAACATCCTGTCTGGGATTTGCTGTAAACATCCTGTCTGGGATTTGCTGTCAACTTCCTGTCTGGGATTTACTGTCAACTTCCTGTCTGGGATTTACTGTCAACTTCCTGTCTGGGATTTGCTGTCAATTTCATGTCTGGGATTTGCTGTTAACATCCTGTCTGGGATTAGCTGTAAACATCCTGTCTGGCATTTGCTGTCAACATTCTGTCTGGGATTTGCTGTCAACTTCCTGTCTGGAATTTGCTGTCAACATCCTGTCTGGGATTTACTGTCAACTTCCTGTGTAGGATTTGCTGTTAACATCCTGTCTGAGATTGCCATTTAGGGGTCTAAGCCGATAGAATGTGATTCCTGTGTTTTTTACATTTACATTAAATTTAAGTCATTTAGCAGACGCTCTTATCCAGAGCGACTTGATCTAGAGTCACACTAAACTTATCCTCATCCCCATCTGTTTCTATTTCACAGAGTTTGGCAACGGGAGGAGTTTGGCAATGGGGGGAGTTTGGCAACGGGGGAGTTTGGCAACGGGGGGAGTTTGGCAACGGGGGAGTTTGGCAACGGGACTTTGGCAACGGGGGAGTTTGGCAACGGGGAGTTTGGCAACGGGGGGAGTTTGGCAACGGGGGGAGTTTGGCAACAGGACTTTGGCAACAGGAGTTTGGCAACGGGAGTTTGGCAACACAGCACAAAGAGACCTGGGACCAGGCTACCCAGATGTAGACAGGCAGTATTACGTTACGTTCAGAAATAATGGAGGGTCACACTAAACCAATCTTTCACTCTATCGCTCCCTATCCCTCCCACCGCGGTGTGGAACAACACACGTCACTGTTCTCCTGACACCATTTCCATAACACCTATTAAGTAATGGTTCCCGATGGTTATTCAACTCCCACCCCCCTCCCACACTACTTCTGATTGGCTTCTGATTGGCTATTCAAAACACATCTCTGTCCTCAAGCTCCGGCACCGACGCCCCCAAAGGAAGTGCCGAAAACAACTGTTCTCACGTTTCAAGGCTCATTTCACAATGGATTCATTCAGCTCACAACCAGCACTATAAAGACCGTCTCTTTCTCACCGAAAACAACGCGCACCGTTAACCTGTATGTCTACAGAAACCTAGTTGTGTTATTTAACAGGGAGAACGTCTCTTTCTCACCGAAAACAACGCGCGCACCGTTAACCTGTATGTCTACAGAAACCTAGTTGTGTTATTTAACAGGGAGAACGTCTCTTTCTCACCGGAAACAACGCGCACACCGTTAACCTGAAGTACATGAACTATAGTAGGCAGATAAAACAACGCGCACACCGTTAACCTGAAGTACATGAACTATAGTAGGCAGATAAAACAACGCGCACACCGTTAACCTGAAGTACATGAACTATAGTAGGCAGATAAAACAACGCGCACACCGTTAACCTGAAGTACATGAACTATAGTAGGCAGATAAAACAACGCGCACACCGTTAACCTGAAGTACATGAACTATAGTAGGCAGATAAAACAACGCGCACACCGTTAACCTGAAGTACATGAACTATAGTAGGCAGATAAAATAACGTGCATTAACAGTGTAGATTACAGAAGGCGTGTTTTCCTATTGACTTCCAGGTAACAATGTGCCCTGTCTTCTTCAACAGTGAGTTATAGGAGACAAGACTAGTCTGGCGTGTCACAGTGTTTTACCGTCACCTCCAGGTCTCAGACAGACAGGTTAACCTCAGGAAACACAGAGGAAGCTTATGCAACGGGAGAAAGGGAGAGTTTTACTTCACTGGTCGGGGTGTGGGAAGCTTATGCTGGTCGGGGTTCGGGAAGCTTATGCTGGTCGGGGTTCGGGAAGCTTATGCTGGTCGGCGTTCGGGAAGCTTATGCTGGTCGGGGTTCGGGAAGCTTATGCTGGTCGGGGTTTCGGGAAGCTTATGCTGGTCGGCGTTCGGGAAGCTTATGCTGGTCGGCGTTCGGGAAGCTTATGCTGGTCGGGGTTTCGGGAAGCTTATGCTGGTCGGCGTTCGGGAAGCTTATGCTGGTCGGGGTTTCGGGAAGCTTATGCTGGTCGGCGTTCGGGAAGCTTATGCAACGGGAGAAAGGGAGAGTTTTACTTCACTGGTCGGGGTGTGGGAAGCTTATGCTGGTCGGGGTTCGGGAAGCTTATGCTGGTCGGGGTTCGGGAAGCTTATGCTGGTCGGGGTTCGGGAAGCTTATGCAACGGGAGAAAGGGAGAGTTTTCCTTCACTGGTCGGGGTGTGGGAAGCTTATGCTGGTCGGGGTTCGGGAAGCTTATGCTGGTCGGGGTTCGGGAAGCTTATGCAACGGGAGAAAGGGAGAGTTTTACTTCACTGGTCGGGGTGTGGGAAGCTTATGCTGGTCGGGGTTCGGGAAGCTTATGCTGGTCGGCGTTCGGGAAGCTTATGCAACGGGAGAAAGGGAGAGTTTTACTTCACTGGTCGGGGTTTCGGGAAGCTTATGCTGGTCGGGGTTTCGGGAAGCTTATGCTGGTCGGCGTTCGGGAAGCTTATGCTGGTCGGGGTTCGGGAAGCTTATGCAACGGGAGAAAGGGAGAGTTTTCCTTCACTGGTCGGGGTTCGGGAAGCTTATGCAACGGGAGAAAGGGAGAGTTTTCCTTCACTGGTCGGGGTTCGGGAAGCTTATGCAACGGGAGAAAGGGAGAGTTTTCCTTCACTGGTCGGGGTGTGGGAAGCTTATGCTGGTCGGCGTTCGGGAAGCTTATGCAACGGGAGAAAGGGAGAGTTTTCCTTCACTGGTCGGGGTGTAAAATGACAGAATGTGGGATGTTTTGTGCAGGTAAAATGACAGAATGTGGGATGTTTTGTGCAGTAAAATGACAGAATGTGGGATGTTTTGTGCAAGTAAAATGACAGAATGTGGGATGTTTTGTGCAAGTAAAATGACAGAATGTGGGATGTTTTGTGCAAGTAAAATGACAGAATGTGGGATGTTTTGTGCAAGTAAAATGACAGAATGTGGGATGTTTTGTGCAAGTAAAATGACAGAATGTGGGATGTTTTGTGCAGGTAAAATGACAGAATGTGGGATGTTTTGTGCAGGTAAAATGACAGAATGTGGGATGTCTCTGCCTGGCCGGTTCCCCTTTTTCCACTGGGATTCTCTGCCTCTAACCCTGTTACGGGGGCTGAGTCACTGGCTTGCTGGGGCTCTCTCGTGCCGTCCCTGGGGGGGGTGCGTCACCTGGGTGGGTTGATTCACTGTTGTGGTCGGCCTGTCTGGGTTTCCCCCCTTTGGGTTGTACCGTGTCGGAGATCTTTGTGGGCTATACTCGGCCTTGTCTCAGGATGGTAAGTTGGTGGTTGTAGATTTCCCTCTAGTGGTGTGGGGGCTGTGCTTTGGCAAAGTGGGTGGGGTTATATCCTTCCTGTTTGGCCCTGTCCGGAAGGTGTCAACGGATGGGGCCACAGTGTCTCCTGACCCCTCCTGTCTCAGCCTCGGGGAAGCTTATGCTGGTCGGGTTCGGGAAGCTTATGTATTTATGCTGCAGTAGTTTATGTGTCGGGGGGCTAGGGTCAGTTTGTTTATCTGGAGTACTTCTCCTGTCCTATTCGGTGTCCTGTGTAAATCTAAGTGTGAGTTTTCTTCTAATTCTCTCGGGAGAAAGGGAGAGTTTTCTCCTTCTTTCTTCTCTCTCGGAGGACCTGAGCCCTAGAACCATGCCCCAGGACTACCTGACATGATGACTCCTTGCTGTCCCCAGTCCACCTGGCCATGCTGCTGCTCCAGTTTCAACTGGCCTGGGCCCTAGGACCATGTCCCAGGACTACCTGACATGAGGACTCCTTGCTGTCCCCAGTCCACCTGGCCATGCTCCTGCTCCAGTTTCAACTGTTCTGCCTTACTATTATTCAACCATGCTGGTCATAAAATGAACATTTGAACATCTTGGCCACGTTCTGTTATAATGTCCACCCGGTAAAATGACAGAATGAGGATGTTTTGGCCACCCCACATATGCTCTCTCTAATTCTCTCTTTTTTCTCTCTCTCGGAGGACCTGAGCCCTAGGACCGTGCCCCAGGACTACCTGACATGATGCTCCTTGCTGTCCCCAGTCCACCTGACTGTGCTGTTTGCTCCAGTTTCAACTGTTCTGCCTTATTATTATTTGACCATGCTGGTCATTTATGAACATTTGAACATCTTGGTCATTTTCTGTTATAATCTCTGTTTTGGCAGGTAAAAGCCAGAAGAGGACTGGCCACCCCACATAGTGGGATGTTCCTGTCTAGGTTTCTTGGGAGGTTTTGGCCTTTCTAGGGAGTTTTTCCTAGCCACCGTGCTTTTACACCTGCATTGTTTGCTGTTTGGGGTTTTAGGCTGGGTTTCTGTACAGCACTTTGAGATATCAGCTGATGTACGAAGGGCTATATAAATAAATTTGTTTTTGTTTGTTTTGTTTTTGTAAAATGACAGAATGTGGGATGTTTTGTGCAGGTAAAATGACAGAATGTGGGATGTTTTGTGCAGGTAAAATGACAGAATGTGGGATGTTTTGTGCAGGTAAAATGACAGAATGTGGGATGTTTTGTGCAAGTAAAATGACAGAATGTGGGATGTTTTGTGCAGGTAAAATGACAGAATGTGGGATGTTTTGTGCGGTAAAATGACAGAATGTGGGATGTTTTGTGCAGGTAAAATGACAGAATGTGGGATGTTTTGTGCAGGTAAAATGACAGAATGTGGGATGTTTTGTGCAGGTAAAATGACAGAATGTGGGATGTTTTGTGCAGGTAAAATGACAGAATGTGGGATGTTTTGTGCAGGTAAAATGACAGAATGTGGGATGTTTTGTGCAGGTAAAATGACAGAATGTGGGATGTTTTGTGCAGGTAAAATGACAGAATGTGGGATGTTTTGTGCAGGTAAAATGACAGAATGTGGGATGTTTTGTGCAGGTAAAATGACAGAATGTGGGATGTTTTGTGCAGGTAAAATGACAGAATGTGGGATGTTTTGTGCAGGTAAAATGACAGAATGTGGGATGTTTTGTGCAGGTAAAATGACAGAATGTGGGATGTTTTGTGCAGGTAAAATGACAGAATGTGGGATGTTTTGTGCAGGTAAAATGACAGAATGTGGGATGTTTTGTGCAGGTAAAATGACAGAATGTAGAAGGGTGGGCCTTAAAAAAACCTGCGAACATCTAGCAAACCTTTAGATTTCACCACGGACCACTTGAGCAATATAACTAATGATCAACTACTTTAAGTAACTTGGCATGTTACGTGACCCTAACCCATAACCTTAATAACCCCTGTAACCCAAGTCTTAACCCACAGCCTAGTTAGGCACAACACATTGGAATAAGTCATATAGAAATCATACGTTTAGCAAATTGGTAACAAATCGTGCAGTGTCCCGTTACCCCCACAATCTACACATATTTCTAAAGAGAAAAAAATATATATATGCAGACTACATATTAAAAAAAAAAACACATTTCTGTCTACGTCGTGAGTACAGCACTTACCTTTCCCAATATAAACGAGTGTAAAAAAGTATAAATATATAACAATTTTAACAAG